>NC_090650.1:321375104-321382604 GCF_040937935.1 Hyperolius riggenbachi
GTACGAGGGACGCGCAGCAGCTTATTAATGGTGGTTTTAGGAAATTGACAAAATTATATGAGAAGAAGTCTAAATTATGGTGGAACCTTAAATACAATAAGGTATATCTGGATGACCAGTTTGCTCCACTCTGGCTACGGTTTCAGGTTTTCCCCCACCGTCGAAATCTCACTGAAGATTTCAAAAAACGATGGGAGAGAAATTTTGAATGCTGTGCCAAAATTTGTCTAACTTTGATGAATGAATTAGACACAGAAGATTTAAGAATAACAGAGGAAGAGATCCAAAAGGTCTCCGACTCTTTAATAATATTTGAGAAAGAACCACTATACAAAACTCGTAGTGAAGAACTTGAGAAACACATTACTCAATTCAATAAAAACTTAGTTATATACAGGGATCAAAAAGTTCTACGTGATAGAACAGCATATAAAATTGGCTCCGCCTACAGGTGGAACAATCCCAAACGTCGACCTCCGATTAAACCTAAAACTCCTAGGAAAGAACCTCCCAAACAGCCTCAACCCACCGACGAATCAGATTCGTCGATTGGTAGTAGCATACCAGTCTCGGATAGCTCTGCTTCTGGTGCGGAGAACGTCAAACAATACAATCTGAGACACAAACAAACTATACAAAATCCACCTAAAACTATAAATAAAAAGGGCAAGGACAAGGATAATACCCAGAGGGAAACTGATTCATCATGTCAGGAGGATTCCGATGGTATTTCACCTTCCTCATCCTCAGCCTCGGCTTTTTTAGCCAACGGCCGGGGGTCGGGAAGGTGATTAATATTAAAAACTGTAAGGGAGCCATCCCCCCAAATGCGGGTCTGGAAGTCATTAACTTGACAGGGGAAGATATTCCCCCCTCATACCTGTCATTATTATCCAAAGGACTGGGTTTTTGTCCCACCCACAACATAAATGTGTTTGACACGGTAGTTGACCTACATCTCTTTGGGAGACGGATTCTACTACAGGCCCTTTACGGTGACAAATCGAAGAAGAAGAATTGCTCATATAGTTATGAGAAACCGTGGTCAGAGGAGGACCTTACTGCTCTCCAGATTTTGAACGAATTAAATGATAACGTTGAGATAGGTTCGCAGTTAGAGAATGAAAATTTATTTGCATCCTACTTCGTCCCCAGTTTAGACGAGGTAGGACTACGCAATTCTTCTAAGAAATTTCCACCTTTTTCGATTTTTCCAAATCTAAAGACTTTTATTGAAGTGGTGGAGAAGGACATTTCTAAATTAAAGGGTTGGAGGTCAGATAGAGACAATCTAAACCCACATGAACGAGATACACTTACAGAACTAATGACCAATAAAAGATGGGTTATTAAACCATCAGATAAGGGGGGAAACATAGTGCTTATGAAGGTTGAATTGTACAGAGAGATGTGCCTGGACATTCTGAGTCAGCGCAAATGTTATGTGAGGGTCCCCTCGTCCAGGGTCGCACGGTGCCAGGAGGAGCTGTTTGCAATTATTGATGATGCTTTATCCCGTACGGTAATTGATTTAGACACGGTCACGTTTTTAAAAGTTTTACATCCAATTTTGCCGACGTTTTATTCACTTCCGAAAGTCCACAAAGATCTAAGAAAGCCCCCAGGACGCCCGATTGTATCGGGCAGGGGCTCTCTTACGGAACGCGCGAGTATCTATGTGGACAGGCATCTTCAAATGCATGTTCGAGCTTTACCATCGTACGTTCGCGATTCGTCCCATCTCCTACAGATTTTGGAGAATCTTCAGCTTCCACCTGGCGTTTTACTTGTGACCCTGGACGTCGAGGCCCTATACTCATGTATACCACATGACCTTGGGATAGAGGCCGTTAGAATTTTTCTTGGAGAACTAGGTATACAAAATACAGCCCATAACATGTTTTTACTGACTTTACTTGATTTTATTTTGAGAAATAACATTTTTCTATTTGAGGACGCCCACTACCTCCAGGTGCAGGGGGCTGCGATGGGCACAACATGTGCCCCATCGTATGCCAACCTGTACCTGGGGGCGTGGGAGAGAGAGATGTTTTCTGATGAGGACCTGTCGATGTACCTGTGTCACGCCTTGGCATGGCACAGGTACATTGACGATATATTGGTCTTCTGGACGGGTGGTGTTGATCTCCTGTCTCGATTCATTAAAGTTATTAACAACAACATGTGGAATTTGAAATTTACTATGCACATGAGTCGGACTGAGGTCCCATTTTTGGATCTTCTGGTTCTGGTTTCGGCTGACGGCCTCATTTCTACACGGTAATATAGGAAAGAGACTGCTACTAATGCATTATTAAGGGCTGAAAGCTTTCATCCCAGCCATACCATTAATGGTATACCTACCGGACAATATTTGCGGGTCCGGCGCAATTGTTCCGAGGATGAAACTTTTCGAAATGAGGCGGCTCAGCTGAGGTCTAGATTCAGACAAAGAGGTTATAGGGATAGGACTCTTATAAAGGCATACAAAAGAGCAGAAACCAGCAATAGAACTGCACTGCTGGAGACAAGGAGAGACACCGCTCGCAATGGGTCCGAGACAGTCAGATTCTGTACAAAGTTTTCTGCCCAACATCAGGTTGTATCTAAAATTTTGGAAAAACACTGGCATATCCTTGTCAATGACACCAAACTAAGCACCATTGTAACGGGAGCCCCCCTTTTTTCATTTCGCAGGGCCCCTTCCCTGCGAGATTTTCTTGTGAGCAGCCATTTTGTGGATCCCCAGGCCAGCATAAAACATTGTAAAGCGACTGGCACATACACGTGTGGCGGTTGCTCGGTATGTCGGTACATTCAGGTGGGCAAGACGGTCAATCTGCCAGATGGCCGTGTTTGGCACCTCCCACACTATGTGAATTGCAGTACATCCTTAGTCGTTTATTTATTGATTTGCCCTTGCGGGGCGTTCTATGTGGGAAAGACAAAAAACGAATTCCGCTCGCGAATTTCGCAGCACATTACAAGTATTAAAAGTACTAACGTTAATAGTCTTACCCCTGTGGCAAGACACTTTAAGTCGGCCCATGGAGGCAATTTTCAATGTTTACGATTTGTTGGCCTGGATAGGATCCACAATACCGTGAGAGGTGGCAATATGGACCGCTTGTTGTTGCAACGTGAGGCACGGTGGATTTTTGACCTTGATGCAACTAAATCACCAGGTCTCAATGAAAATACCAGTTATGTTCCCTTTCTCCCACTTCAGTGAGAGTATTACTATATGGTTGCTGCGGTTACGTATTACCTGTGTCTGTGTGTAATCCTTTAGGGTGGGGGCTTTGGGGGTCTTGGGTGCTGGGGCATCTCACTTCATGAAACTCCGGATTTTTATATATGTCCTTGGTGACATGGTCAGGTGCCGTTAAAAGGCACCTTCTCCCCTCTAGGTGACGGCATGCATTTAGCATGTTTTTCACTGTAAAGGAGGGGCATATATTTAGTTGACAGTCTTACGGAGAGGTATTCTATCTATATTAGTGCTAAACAATGTTGGCCTTTGTGCCAGTATATATCGGACATTTACTTTGCATTTTTTTATTAAAACAAATCTCTGGGCAGTTGCCCTGTTTACCTGGGGACATGCATGGGGCGCCTGCTGTTTCTGTGCTGCCGCCGTCGGATCCGGCTGCTTCCTGGTGCCTCCCGCCCCCTCCCCGGGGCCGGCGTGCGGGGGGGCGGGGCTTGGCGGACGCGTCGCGCGCGCCACTGTGGCGCGCCCGTCGTGTCTGCCTGCCCCGCCCCCCTGCTCGCGGCGGCCCTGGGGTGGGGGCGGGTGGCGCCGTGTCTGCGGCCGGATTGGCCGGCGGCCTGCACATAGCTGCGGCGTCATGTGCGATGGGACACGCCTCCTGAAGAAGCCGGAAGAGCCGGCGAAATCGATTGAGGACGCCGTCCTCCACCATCAGCACGCTGCCGCATCCTCTCCTGTAGCCCTTGTGGGTTCTCGGCTTCCCTTCCAGCGCGACCTCTCCACGCAGCATGAGCACATGGATTTAATACGAGCCAGCAAGATCAACACACAGTAAGAGCCCCTTGGGCATAGGCATCACTCCTGGCAAGAGTTGTAGCATTTGGCCATGCTTTACATCTGCACAATTATATGCATCTACCTGGTGACTGACATCAATGTATGCTGTGCTATGCGGACCTAGCTGTGCTGCTGGTATCCTGTTTGTCGCATTTGCTATGTGCCTTGCTTTTGATCTCTGCTGAGCCGTATCATGCACATCAATCTGTTTGAGTTTTGACTGGCAAACCTGTCATCTTTGATGTGACCAGCCAACCACAGGTGTAAATTGGAGGACTGACATCTAGGCATGCTATGCCATACCAATTAAGCTGTGCTGCTGCTGTTCCAACACTATATCTGCTTCATGTGCTTTGCTCTGACCTCTGCTGGAATGAACTATGTATATCTATTTGTTTGTATCCTGACTGGCAGATCTGCTACTGTCGCTGTGATGAACTAATACAAAGTTGCACTAACAAATGTGGAGTGGATATACTCCCAGGGCCTATTTCAAACCTCGGCCTGTCATTAATGTTCGAGTGTACATTTTTTAGGAAGCCCAGAGGCCAATTTGTTACTACACAATCTCTCCAATTCTGAGCTCAGAGAGGAACTGTTAGAAACTGCGCAGTTCTGAACTTAATCATGTGCACATGAGATAGTGGAGTGGGGGGAGCTGTGAGGTCCGGGGCATCCATTGGGGCATGACAGGTGGGATTGGGGGTTGGTGGGCTTTTTGGTGGGAGTTGCGGTACATTATATGGTTTTAGCATTTGGATATGTATTGAATAAAGTTTTTGTATATTTTTTGAATATGATTTGCTTGTTTGTACTCAGTCAGGCCACACCCCTCCTTTATTATATCTCCTAGTGTTTTTTGATTACAATTGGAGTTGGGGGACCTGAACGACCACAAATTTACCTACGCTCACTGTACCTTGGGAGATTAATACCCACATTACGTGGGATAAATTGACCCGCAGGGTCAGGGATTATACAGTGAGCGTTATAGATAGACAACGTTGTGAGATGTTACAGTGGGATAGCCTCCTGGCGAGGGTCGAGAAGGATTGCACGCGGACACAGGGTACGAGGGACGCGCAGCAGCTTATTAATGGTGGTTTTAGGAAATTGACAAAATTATATGAGAAGAAGTCTAAATTATGGTGGAACCTTAAATACAATAAGGTATATCTGGATGACCAGTTTGCTCCACTCTGGCTACGGTTTCAGGTTTTCCCCCACCGTCGAAATCTCACTGAAGATTTCAAAAAACGATGGGAGAGAAATTTTGAATGCTGTGCCAAAATTTGTCTAACTTTGATGAATGAATTAGACACAGAAGATTTAAGAATAACAGAGGAAGAGATCCAAAAGGTCTCCGACTCTTTAATAATATTTGAGAAAGAACCACTATACAAAACTCGTAGTGAAGAACTTGAGAAACACATTACTCAATTCAATAAAAACTTAGTTATATACAGGGATCAAAAAGTTCTACGTGATAGAACAGCATATAAAATTGGCTCCGCCTACAGGTGGAACAATCCCAAACGTCGACCTCCGATTAAACCTAAAACTCCTAGGAAAGAACCTCCCAAACAGCCTCAACCCACCGACGAATCAGATTCGTCGATTGGTAGTAGCATACCAGTCTCGGATAGCTCTGCTTCTGGTGCGGAGAACGTCAAACAATACAATCTGAGACACAAACAAACTATACAAAATCCACCTAAAACTATAAATAAAAAGGGCAAGGACAAGGATAATACCCAGAGGGAAACTGATTCATCATGTCAGGAGGATTCCGATGGTATTTCACCTTCCTCATCCTCAGCCTCGGCTTTTTTAGCCAACGGCCGGGGGTCGGGAAGGTGATTAATATTAAAAACTGTAAGGGAGCCATCCCCCCAAATGCGGGTCTGGAAGTCATTAACTTGACAGGGGAAGATATTCCCCCCTCATACCTGTCATTATTATCCAAAGGACTGGGTTTTTGTCCCACCCACAACATAAATGTGTTTGACACGGTAGTTGACCTACATCTCTTTGGGAGACGGATTCTACTACAGGCCCTTTACGGTGACAAATCGAAGAAGAAGAATTGCTCATATAGTTATGAGAAACCGTGGTCAGAGGAGGACCTTACTGCTCTCCAGATTTTGAACGAATTAAATGATAACGTTGAGATAGGTTCGCAGTTAGAGAATGAAAATTTATTTGCATCCTACTTCGTCCCCAGTTTAGACGAGGTAGGACTACGCAATTCTTCTAAGAAATTTCCACCTTTTTCGATTTTTCCAAATCTAAAGACTTTTATTGAAGTGGTGGAGAAGGACATTTCTAAATTAAAGGGTTGGAGGTCAGATAGAGACAATCTAAACCCACATGAACGAGATACACTTACAGAACTAATGACCAATAAAAGATGGGTTATTAAACCATCAGATAAGGGGGGAAACATAGTGCTTATGAAGGTTGAATTGTACAGAGAGATGTGCCTGGACATTCTGAGTCAGCGCAAATGTTATGTGAGGGTCCCCTCGTCCAGGGTCGCACGGTGCCAGGAGGAGCTGTTTGCAATTATTGATGATGCTTTATCCCGTACGGTAATTGATTTAGACACGGTCACGTTTTTAAAAGTTTTACATCCAATTTTGCCGACGTTTTATTCACTTCCGAAAGTCCACAAAGATCTAAGAAAGCCCCCAGGACGCCCGATTGTATCGGGCAGGGGCTCTCTTACGGAACGCGCGAGTATCTATGTGGACAGGCATCTTCAAATGCATGTTCGAGCTTTACCATCGTACGTTCGCGATTCGTCCCATCTCCTACAGATTTTGGAGAATCTTCAGCTTCCACCTGGCGTTTTACTTGTGACCCTGGACGTCGAGGCCCTATACTCATGTATACCACATGACCTTGGGATAGAGGCCGTTAGAATTTTTCTTGGAGAACTAGGTATACAAAATACAGCCCATAACATGTTTTTACTGACTTTACTTGATTTTATTTTGAGAAATAACATTTTTCTATTTGAGGACGCCCACTACCTCCAGGTGCAGGGGGCTGCGATGGGCACAACATGTGCCCCATCGTATGCCAACCTGTACCTGGGGGCGTGGGAGAGAGAGATGTTTTCTGATGAGGACCTGTCGATGTACCTGTGTCACGCCTTGGCATGGCACAGGTACATTGACGATATATTGGTCTTCTGGACGGGTGGTGTTGATCTCCTGTCTCGATTCATTAAAGTTATTAACAACAACATGTGGAATTTGAAATTTACTATGCACATGAGTCGGACTGAGGTCCCATTTTTGGATCTTCTGGTTCTGGTTTCGGCTGACGGCCTCATTTCTACACGGTAATATAGGAAAGAGACTGCTACTAATGCATTATTAAGGGCTGAAAGCTTTCATCCCAGCCATACCATTAATGGTATACCTACCGGACAATATTTGCGG
>NC_090650.1:322741814-322951814 GCF_040937935.1 Hyperolius riggenbachi
CACATGCAAATTCATCCTATCAATATCAGCCTGCGACCCACCCACAAACGCCACATCATCCATATAAGCCAAATACTTCACCTGCTCTCCACCACCACCTGGCACAACAAATCCTTTCACCACCTTGTCCCGTTGGACATACCTCAGCAAAGGCTCCACCACACAAATAAAAGCCATAGGCGACAGTGGACACCCCTGCCTGACTCCGGACAAAACGGGGAATGACCTGGACAAAACCCCATTTACCAAGACTTGGCTCGAAATTCCAGTGTAAAAACTTCTAATAACTTTTAGGAGACAATCAGGGACCCTTAATTTTGCCATCACCCCGAACAGGAAGGAGTGTGATACTCTATCAAATGCCTTTTCCAAATCGATACCCTCAATGACCATCGGCACTTTATTTTCCTGTGAAAAACTTATCATGTCCCTTAACAAAACCAGGTTATCGGCGCTTCTTTGACCGGGGACCGCACAGGTCTGCCCCTCTCCAATCATAGATGCTATCACACTCCTTAACCTGTTTGCGACCAATTTCGCCACTATCTTGTAGTCCACATTCAACAGCGAAATCGGCCTCCAATTTTTTATCAATTTTTTGTCTCCTTTCTTATAAATCAGGGTGATGACTCCCTCCCGCATTGATGGGGACAACCGTCCAGAAGAAAAAACCTCCTGGACCACCTCCACCACTTCCCCACCAATGATAGGCCAGGCCCACCTAAAAAACTCCACTGGGAGCCCGTCCTTCCCTGGAGTCTTGCCTGTTTGCATGGCACCCACTGCCGCCCATACCTCCTCCGTGGCCACCGACTCTTTCAACTGCTGTACCTCCAACGGATCCAAACACTCCTCCAACACCTCATCACAATACTCTTCCATCTCCACATCTGACACAACATTCCCTCCTCCATACAAATCCACATAAAACTTCTGCACCTCTTCCACCACTTCAGAACCAACTACTTCCTTCTCATCCACCACCACTGACTCTAACACATCCCTACTGGACACCACCTTCTTAAAGAAGAACCGGGAGCAAGACTCCCCCTCTTCCAAATCTCTCACTTTCGCCTGATACACAATCCTCTTCCCACGCTCCATCAACATCCCCTTCATTCGCTGTCTTGCCTCCTCCAACTCTTCCTCCACCTCATACCCCCATTCCTTCATCTTCACCAAATACTGCAATCTCACTTTCCACTTCTCTTCCTCCTCTCTCTGCAAACACCTCTTCTCATACGCCAGATTCCTGAAAAAGCCAGAAATCCTCCTCTTTGCCCAATCCCACCATTCTAACAAATCCACAAAACCTCTCTTCCTACACACCCATCCTGCATACTCCACCCTAAATCTTTCAAGTACGTCCACATCCTCCAACAACTCCACATTCAACTTCCAGACTCCCTTCCCAAACACCACTCTCTCCGACGTTTCCAGGGAACAAAGAATGGCTCTGTGATCAGAAAAAGTGACCTGGTGATAAGAGATAGCAGAAACCAACACATACCTAGAAAGTAAAAAGTAATCTATGCGTGACTTAACCGTGCCCGCATCCGAAAAGTAAGTATATTCCCTGTCCCTATTGCCTGCCGCCAAAGCTGCATCCTGCAGTCCAAAATCTGTCACAATCTGGTTGAGGATCCTACTGGTGGAGTCCAGCTTGGTCTCTCCTGACCCCACTCGATCCCCAGCCGATCTTATACAGTTCAGACCGCCGGCCACAATGGTCTTAATGCGGCCTGGCAGATTGAACTTGAGCACCTCCAAAAACTCCGCCCTCTCATTTTTGTCTGCAGGAGCGTAACAGTTAAAAAGACGGTACTGGGAACCAAAAAAATCAAAATTCACAACCATCATCCTTCCCGGAATGATGACAGCATGTGACAAAACCTTTATGCCTGGGTTATTAAACAGCACGCCAATGCCCTCATTCCTACTCTGGCAGGCAGGGGACCAGATGGCATTGCCCCCTGCCCATTCCCCAGAGCCTGGTACCGTCTTCAATATACACTCCTGCAGACAAAAAATATCCGCCCTAAAATTTGCAAGGTCCTGCAGGACTGCAGCCCGGCGGTAGGAGGAGCCGATCCCCCTCACATTTACAGACAGCAGGGACAGGACCATCACCAAAAGACACCACGTGTTATGCACCCTACACTCAGCCATCATCACTTCTTGGATGACCTGGGACTCTTCCTTAAGCCCACTGTAGCGGGCTCCTGCTTTCCTTTCTGTTTTTCTTTCTTTTTTGTTTCTTTGACTCCGCCATATTCCAGTCCTCTGGACCAGAATCTCCAGCAGTACTCGGCCCAGGCACCTCTGGGTTAATCCTCCTAGCTGGTTTGGTGTTTTTCCAGCTAGTGGGTACAGGAGACTGCGTCATGTCAACTTTTAACTCTCCCTCAGAAATGTCACTGACAATACGCATTTTTGCCACATAGGTGTCATCACTCTCTGATTCTGTCACAGCCTCTTTTCTTTCTTGATAAGGTAGTGGATAATCACTGTCACTCTCTTCTATCACCACCTCTTTCTCCCCTTCCACCTTCCCAGGGTCTGTTATGTCCATCTCACACTCCTCCTCATTTGCATAACCTCCTCCCACCTCCTCTGACATCATGCTGGCTGATTTCCCTCCTTTATTTGAATTTGGGGAGCTGTTATTTTTGGAGGGAAGTGAGGGAGTCCCCTGCTGGGATCTCCCCACAGCAGTGTCAGTCTTTGTCTTTTTCCCTGCGCTTTTCACAGGGCTAGAATGTGCTGGCAGAGTCTTCTGCGAGAGAGCAGAAGAAGGGGCGGGCTTAGGATTGTGCAGGGGATCAGCTGACTGCACAGCTGTTTCCCCGCCTGCATTCTTCTTGTTCTCGCCGGCTGAGCCGGCTCCAGGAACTGTGGCACTACTGCTCCCAGCAGACCTGCGGCTACTAGCGTCCATGGCAGGCCGCTGGGGGTCTGTGCAGACATCAGGAACCTCTGCCTGGCTCACGAGAAGCACGGGGGAGGCTTCGGTACTGGTGGCAGGGGTCGGTGAAGCCTCAGCACACTCTCCAGGCTCACGCTGCGGGTCCCGCTCAGTAGAAACTGAGCCGATGACGTCACCAGCGCCAGGGGAATCCCGCTCTGCTGGAGAGCCGGGCACATCTTCGGGGAGCTGCTCCGGGGGGGTCTCCTCCACAATCTCACTCTGCACAGCCCCAGCCTGACTCTCCACAGCGGGGGGACTCGGGGCAACCTCAGTCACAGCACATACATCGGCCTCTCCTGTCCTGCTCGCTGCAGACTTGGCAGCGGCAGCCTTCTTACAGGCAGGACCGGCAGCCTTCTGCACATCAGAGGGAAACTCTGCAGACAGAGGCACGGCGTCCTCTTCACCCCCACTCCCCACAGCATCATCATTTTCATCCACATCCTCACCCAGTTTTCTTTTCTTCACTCGCTGCAGCTTTGGCAACTCCTCTGCCTGCAGCATCTGGGAATCAGTTACTTCATCCACAGGGGGGCCAGGGGGGGTCTCAGCAGCGGTTGGGCCCATATGGACTACACTGGTGCCTTCTCCAGCTGCATCAGTAAGGGGGGTCTCAGTAACAGCCTCAGAGTCCCGGGGTTCCACACGGGGAGCCAGTGACCACCTCCTGCCCCTACCATAAGAACCAGCGGCAGCAGCATACGTGTAAATCCTTGTTTTACCACGCTTTTCACAATCTTTGGCCAAGTGGCCGCCCACACCACAGAGGTCACACACTTTCACCTTCTTGCAGCTGGAGCCAGGGTGCACTGGCTCCTTGCAATGTCTGCACCGCTCCTCCGAGACACAACTTCCAGTTCCATGCCCAAACATATAGCACCTCCGGCAGTAGAGAGGCTGCCCAGGATACGTGACATAACCTCTCTCCCCGGCAATAGAGAAGACAGGGGGTGGATGAACTACATCATGCCAGCACCCCTCCTGCCTCTTGAACTTCACAATAAACTTCATTTTGCTTCTGTATACTCCTATGTGATTGTATATTTTTTCAGCAGAGCTCACATCCTCAAAATATCGCAGCATGAACAGCCTGACCACATCTGGCTCCACGAAAGGATTGTACATATGCACATAAATCTGTCTCGCCTTTTCATTAAATAATGGCGTGACCGACTCCAACCAATTAACATAATCTTCCCTGCTCTCTCTATAATCTGCCAGCACTTTTAGCGCATCTTCCTCATTATGCATTGTGATATCATAGGCCCCTTGTCCTGGGAAATCTTGTATTGCAAACATCTTGCTCTTATTCAGGTTCAACCCCTCCACCAGTACCTTATCGATGAACGCCTTCGGTCCATGTCTCCTCCAATCCGTCTTTACGACAAAGCGAATTGAGTTCCGCAGTTTTGGCATGCCTCCTCCACCTCCTCCACTCGACGCAGCTGCCATCCTCTCCCCGTTTATCCAGGGCCCCCACAAGGAGGACCCTTAGAATACCCCTCGTGCCAAGTCCAAGTAAATATCCTCCACCTGATCTTTGCCAAAAGTCCTAGAAGCCACAGACTGTTTCGGATTGTTTGATCCTCATCAGTGCATGGCATGGATTAATTTGGCTCTATGGAGTAGGGCTTGTAAACCGAGAGGTACAGACTAACCAGCAAGCTCATGGTGACCCAGAACTCATTGGAGTGTGTAAGGGACTACAATGGTCCTAAAAGCCCCCTTACTAAGATGTTAAGAAAAACAAAAATCTGCTTTCCTAAAACAGAAAGAATTTGCGATAATTTAGGTTGGAGTGAGCTCGAGATGTCTCCCACAGCACCACTGCTGAATATATGCAAATTAACCATTGTTACAATTAACCATTGGTACAATGGTTAATTTGCATATATTCAGCAGTGGTGCTGTGGGAGACATCTCGAGCTCACTCCAACCTGAATTATCGCAAATTCTTTCTGTTTTAGGAAAGCAGATTTTTGTTTTTCTTAACATCTTAGTAAGGGGGCTTTTAGGACCATTGTAGTCCCTTACACACTCCAATGAGTTCTGGGTCACCATGAGCTTGCTGGTTAGTCTGTACCTATATGTGAGGAAGTTAGCATTGATGGGGATAGTTTTTTTTCTGGCTCCTTATGATGAGGCCGTGGTGAAGGCAAGCATAGGCACAGCCGGCAGCTGAGAGATACGTAGAGGGCGCTCTTCTCATGCACAGACTGGGCGCGACTGGCTGAAGTTACGGGACTCGGTTCTGGAGCTGGAGAAGGCTGAGGATGGCAGTGTGGGAGCAATCCGTGTGGATGGGGCTAGAGGAAGCCCCAGCTATGTATACAACTTTTATTGTTAATGGTCTCTGGTACACTTTAAAAAATATCTGCATTCGGCCTTTAAAATGACAGCTGACACACAGCAGTAGACTCAGGATAGTGTAAAGGTGAGATGTCATATGTTCTATAACCATAACAGGTCTTAACAAAAGTGTTTTTCTATTTTACAAGTCGTTCTTTCAGATAATTGCAGTAGTTGCTGGAATAATGCATGGGGTAGGTTGTGTGACTGAAGGGAGCGACAGACTGTGTGTGTGTATTTAAATGGGAGTGTAGCCTCCGGGCGAGGAGTACATTGAACTGCTGTGACTGCACAGCTCAGCACTGACCTTGGTGTGCTCTGCTTATTTCCAAGTCTAAAGATAGATCTAGGTCTTTGCATCTCACCTAAAGGCCACACAAAGCAGCAGCTACCGCTAATGTCTTGTGGCTTCATATGCTGCACCGTTCTCACTCACTCTACTGTGCAGTTCATATTTTACATAGCCTAATGTATGTATGCCTGTGGTTTATAGTGGATTATAGAGATGACGCTTTTTCACTTTGTAGTAAGCCCATTTTAAACTAGCAATTCCTTCCAAGCTGCCTTGTAAGCAAGGTTTTCTGTGGTAATTGGGCTACAGAATAAATTTGCTCCATTAAACTGTATTTGTTTCAATAGTGCAATGACTGAATGACAGCAGTGTTTTTAATGATTGAGGCTTCAATTCATCAAAGGCTGTTCAATTAAAAAAAAGTCAGGGAAAATACCGCATTCTGTATTGTAGATGACCTGTTTTGTGTTGTTACAAGCTGTTCCGTGCAGTGAAGGCATTACAATCAGTAAGGCCCAGTGCACACCAAAACCGCTAGCAGATTGTCAAAATGCTAGCGGTTTTGGGAGTAGAAAGCCGATATTTGCCGGGTGCACACCGAGCGGATTTTGTATAAGATCCGCCAGCCGCATCCGCATCAGCATCCGCGTGGCTAATGTATCTCTATGGGCTGGAGCACAGCGGCGGTTTGAGGTTTTAAGCAAACCGCAAACGTGCAGCAAGAGGTACGTTTGCGGCTTGCTAAAAACCTGAAACCGCCGGTGTGCACCAGCCCATAGAGATACATTAGCCATGCGGATTTTCAGGCGGATTCGGCCGGCGGATCCGCCCGGTGTGCACTGGGCCTAAGAGGCATCCCAAACATCCTTTTAGAATGTACATGTTTGTTATACTGCCTCTGCTGCCTCTGAATCTGTCCATTAGTATTTCTTAAAGAGGAGCTGTCAGCCATACTATCTTGGAAAAAAACCCACATGTATAAGTAGATAAATAATTGCTCTACTTACATAACATATTTATTGCACTGTCCACATTTTGATTATAGTGATGTCATTTCTAATGTCCTGAGTTCATTTCCTACCTTACTCTCCTCTGCCTGATTGTTTTATGCATTGCCCACCTTCCTCCCAGTCTTCAGGCACTCCCACCCAGCGCTGCAAAAGAAAGTGCATTGTCTCTGCATGAGAAATGTTGGTCATTCAGAGAGGAACAGAGGTGTGGGAGAGGAAAACAGGAGGGAAAGAGGCTTCAACCAATCAGGCTGCGTTAGTTAAGTCTGAGGGGAAATAAAGAAGCAAAATTCACATGCCCTGCTTAGGTGACTAGCTACTCTGCATCTTCAAACAGGAACCTAAAGGGTTAAGTGTTTGAAGGAGGCAGGGGAAACTACTTTTGTTATTTTCTCTCGGCTCGCTGTCTGGGGGGTAGAAAAGCTAGACCCTCCTGAGAAGCCTTCGCAACCTATAAATGTCAGATCAGCGGGACTTCAAGGAGATAGGGGCTGTTTCTTTTGACTTCTGCTCTTGTCAGTCATAGCTTATCCCTCTCTGCTTGTGAGTCACGACCCTTCCACACTGTTTCCGACAGAGGAGAGCTGCCGATAACTATTGAGTAGATTACTTGCCTTTACCGCATGCTATAATCTTGATGAATTCACATTTACTGACATGTGTTGAGGTATTTACTGCACAAGTCGGTAATTTACCTCACTGCTCGGTAATTTCAGCTTTCCATGAGGGAATAGCCTTGATGAATTGACATTTTCCTAAATGCTCCGTAAAATCAACTGTTTTCAGCTTATCGAATGCGGTAATGCTGGAATTGGGGCCTAAATCTTGCCCTGATGTACTAGGTTACATTTCCCATCTAATACTTCTCATACAGGTATCTACAAGCTCTGAGGAGTACCTTGACATATGGTAGGAGATATCACAGGGGCTACATTTAATATTACCAGTCATCAGCCTACAGGCCTGACCATGTAAGATTTTGTGTACAATTCCTTTAACCAAGTCGCATACTTTGCAGCCAGGGCTGTTTTTGAGCATAGACAAACCAGGCACAGGCATGGAGTGACACCTGCAGGAGGGGGCACCACAGAGCTATTCTTAACATGCTTTGTTTTAGGAAATGTATACACCACTGCTAGTTTGGCTAAGAAAGGGATAGTAATCATTTAAAGGAATACTATCGATACCCAAGTGTTCTAAAATGACAGTGTGCAAATAATGTCTAAGTAGCAGTGTAAACATTTTCCTACTTTTCATGTTAAATATCAGAGGCAAAAGCTGTAATTTATTGAGGGTAGGATTTAGCTATATTGGGACAAATCAATTGCAGAAGGGGTGTCTGCTTCAATGCACAGCCAGAGTTGCATATCAGACTACAGAAAGCAAATATCAAACATATCAAACTCTGAAAGCACAAACAGTATGAAAAAGCTGTGACAATTAGTTACATTTCCTCTGCTCTCTTCAGACAGGTCAGTCAGAAACACAGGACACAGGAGCTGCAGCTGTTAGGAGCTCTCTTCTCTGTCACACACAGAGCTACACTGAGTTAACTGATCAAGTGTGAGGAGAATTTCCCCTCTCCTCATGGCTCAGTCAGCGGTCAGTTTTGTCAGGGAAGTTTGAATGTATTTTGCTAACAGTAAACAAAGAAGTTGCTACTAAAATGTATACACCAGTACTTAGCAGCACTTCCCAAACAATTCCTGAGTCAATTGAAAAAAATATGTGAATCGATAGTATTCTTTTAATTAAGCAGTACTTGCCTTAGATTTGGTTTATATTGATTGTTGCAGACTTTTTGTTTTTTTCCAGGACAATATTTCGACTAATAAAGAGCTAGGCTGTATATAAACATTATGTATATGTATATATTACTATTTATATAGTGGCTACATGCCCCTTATAACAATTATAGCAGGTGTATGTTATGTAGATGCCATGATTTTGGCCCATTGAAGTGCATCCTATCAATTTGATATTGGTTGCCTTAAAATGAACCTTAACTCATGGGAAAAAAAGTTTTACTTACCTGGGGCTTCCCCAAGCCCCCTGCAGCCGTCCTGTGCCCTCGCAGCTCCTCGAGTGTCCTCCGGTCCCCGCCGTGGGTTAGTTTCGTTTTCGGATGGCTGAGAGTCGGCCCCTGGCAAGTGGCAACGCATACTCTTCTTCACCCTCTCCGCCGTCAAGTGCGTCCTGCGCAAGCATACTGTGCCTGCAGTATTCACAAGATGGGGGGGCATAAGGTGCCTTTTTTGGAGCACCAAAATGGCTAGAAAAGGTTTGCAGCATTGATAAGATTTTTCTCATTTTGCAAAAGTGCCCAGATTAAAAGCAGGCTGCTGACCCCTTTCCTGATGCAATATGGGGGTGGGAGTGTGTTAGTAAAAACAGCAAAACATAGTGGAATACTACAGTTTGGGTGACAAAGCACAGGATAGCAGTAGGACATAAACTATTCTATTAATTCATATAACAGAGCTGCAGAATCTGAATCTGTTTTTTCTGTTTCATGCAGGCTCCAATCTTGCTTATTGGAAATGGCCTTACCTACACAGCTGAATTAGCTCTGACAGCTACTGTAGCCTGTACATGGCTATATATACCCCTGTTACTGCGTTGTTAAAAGTTTACATAAAAGTGTACAATAGAACAAAGTTCTATTTGTTTGTAATGAAAAAAAAAGGTTGTGCACACTAGAGGCAGTGCTGTCAACTTCACAGAGAGACTCAACAGGAAGGAATTACAGCTGACTGGGAAATGTTATGTGTGGAGTGTCTATTTTAGACTCTGTTCACAGTGCTTAGTTGCGTTGCAGAATAATTCTGCATGTCCGCTCACTGCCCATACAATCCTATGGTCCTGTTCACAGTGCTGCGTTGTAACCGATTGCGTAATTCTAAGTCGCTGCATGCAGGCTTTGTAAAGTCTTCATTGCAGTTCACACATTCTAACACATGCATCATGTAAGTGACCACTGTGAACCTAGCCTCGACGGGAACCAGTCTCCTTGTATATGCTTCTGCCATGCAAGCCTCATGTTTTAGTACTATCTTACACTGAATGTTTGGGCAGGAGTGCATTATAGCTTTGAATAACTGTATTTTTTCATGATTTTCTCTTTCCCCCCCCTAGAATGCAATGATGACTTTTGAAGAGGAGAAAATGCAACTGGCATGTGATGACTTGAAAATGACAGAAAAGTTGTGCGAGAGCGATGAAGGTGTCATAGAAACCATCAAAAATAAAATCAAGAAAAATGTAAGTTTTCTCAGCTAAACATTGCATTGCCCATTCAGCAGACTAGGGCCCCTACTTACAGGGAGGAGAAGAGCCCATACTTGTCCATGTAGGGTATATATATTACATATGGAGCTGGGGCAGCAGCCTTCATACTGGGGTCTTACCAGAGAATTGGTTAAAATCACATCAGGGCCCTGATTCACCATCTATTTTACAGTAAGTGTTCTGTGTGCAGGCAATGCACAGGCACTGTGAGAAGCCAACATTAGATGGGCCAAAGTACTTTATTATTCATTTATATAGTGATGTTTTGTGTATGAAAAAGAAGGGTTTATGATGCAGCTCCTGTTTTCCGGCATCCTTGTTATAGTTTCGGCTGTATTTGAACTTTTCCCGAGCTGTCCCAGGTTAATGAACTTTTGCTCAGGCTCATACTCTCTTTTGCACATATATGTGAAGAGTTGTAACACATACATTGTGTATAATATAATGTTGACCTTTAATATTTGTTTTTACTTTTTCTGTGTAAATAAGCTGTTTAATTATTATTTTATCATAAATAGGAGGCTGCTCATCATAATATATAAACACAATTAATTGTTAAAACCCCAGTACATCAATAGATCAATGCACTGTGTTATCTTTATTAAAGTGAAACTGAAGAGATAAACAATTGTATTTATCCTTCTACTCCAAAAAATGACCTTTTTTTTTTTTTAGATATCCCATAGCTTTATTTTATATTTAAACATTTACTAAGTAGATTAAATGTTTTGTTGTCTTTGCTCAGTGGCAGCCTATTAAGTGTCCCAAAATGAAAATACATGAACTATTGAACTTTTTCTATCTCCCCCTGCTCTCAGAAGTTGTATTCTGCCAGGAAAACTTTTATGGCTGTTATTTGCTTATCAGCAGTGTTTGCTACAGTATATTGCCAACAAGGTACAAGAAAGGCAGCAAAATAAAACAAGTAAAACAGCCTGGTTATTAATGTTTTGCACTGCACATACACGTTTATCTCATCATGTCATATGTCACCTCGTTATTAATTTTACACATGTACTTTTTTCCATGGAAACTTTGGTGCAGTGACTCTTTATTGCTCGTGTCCCTTTCTGATATCCCTTTGACTGCTCCTCTTTATCAGTCATAGTCCATGCCCCTGTAGTCGCATTGCCATGACAGTGACCTGCTCCATTGCGTGTGTGTTGGGTTGCATCCATGCTTCCTGTGTAACCACAACTCCCTACTAACTGGCAGTCTATGCACATAATACAACATGATGCTGCATTTGAAGTAGTGTGTCATGCTAAGGAGAGCTTTGCATGCTTAGTGTGATAGATATTCTTCAAGGAAAACTGCACCTGCAGGTCTTATACTGGGAATACACCATACGTTTTTTCAGCAGATAGATGGCTCGACAGATAATTTCTGCCATGTCCGATCTTATTTTCGATCGGTTTTCTGATCGATTTCTCATAAAAGTGAAAGGGAATTGATAAGAAAAGATAAGAAAATTCTTCGGAAAATCGATCTGAAATAAGATCGGACAGTAAATCGACTGAAAAATCTCATTGTGTATTCCAAGCATTATGCTGGGAATACACCATACAATTTTCTGTTATGCTGGGCATAGATGGTAAGATAGTTGTGCCGGATCGAACTGCTGGCTCGATCCCGGCGCATCCCCGCTCATCCCTGCCGGCGCCTGGATCGATCCCCGCTCGTCCCCGCGAGCGCTTCTTATCTTCCGCTCGATTCCCCGCTATTGGCCGCCCGTGGGGATCGAGCAGGGAGTCGATCCGGCGGGTCATCGGACCTGTCGGATATTATCAATCGAACCATCAGCGACTCGATTGATAAGAAAGAAACGAATAGTATGCCCAGCATTATGCTGGGTACACACTATGAGATTTTCTGGTCGATTTACTGTCAGATGGATTATTTCCAATATGTTCGATTTGCTTTTCGATCGTTTTCCGAGCATTTTCCGATCGATTTCCGTGCACTTTAGTAGGAAATCGATCGGAAAATGCTTGGAGAACGAACGAAAAGCAAATCGAACATGTTGGAAATAATCGATCTGACAGTAAGGGCTGGTTCACACGGGCGTCTGCTGAGCTTTTGCTTGGCATTGCGTTCAAACGCCAGCGTTTAAAATCTAGCTTTTGAAAGCTTTTGAAAAGCGTTCAAGGCTATCAGTTCTGGTCTCTGCTATTGTTTCCTCGCGTTTACTGCCTCTGAAAGCAGCATGTTGCTTTTGAGACTAGACGCAACGCTGGGATCTACTGCCAGGCTTTCATGAAAGCCTGCAAAAGCCAGCTCTAAACGCTCCCATTCACTTGCATGGGATGGCAGTAGATCCCAAAAAACGCTGCGTCTGAAACGCTGCGTTAAACGCCACAAAAAACGCCCGTCTGAACCAGCCCTAAATCAACCAGAAAATCTCATAGTGTGTACCTGCCAGATAGATAATTTCCAACATGTTGGACATTATCTATCTACCCATCTAACTGCCTAGCAATTAGCATTGTTCTACTCAGCAGGAGATAACCAGAAGACAATGCCCCAGAGATAATGACCAGTCTCTACAGAAAATAATCTAACAGAAAAAATCTAAAGGTACATGCACATGTCGGATTTTCGCAAACGACCCGTCGTTTGGACGTCCAAGCGTATCGCTTAAGTCCAGTCTTGTCAGCTGAATGGCAGAATGCACACACACCTGATTTGACGTCCAAACGGGTCGTTTGCGAAAATCCGACGTGTGTACGAGCCTTAACAGAAAATTGTATGGTGTATACCCAGCATTACTGACAATGGTTCACAGTTATCATTCAAGTACCTAATGCTGGGTCGATTCTGGCACTCGATTCTGCGCCCAACTGTTTTGCCCGCACGAAATTGAGCGGCAAAACGATCGCCTGGTGATCGGACATGTCGGAAATTATATATCGAGCCATCTAACGCACCACACTATTTCCCTTCAGATAGACAGTCTGATCGATTATTTCTGACAGGTCCCATGTGATTTCCGATCACATGGGATCAGTTTTTCTGATTATTTTTGTATGGAGGTGATCAGAAAATTGATCAGAAAAATTATCGGAAATCAGATTGGACCTGCCGGAAATAATTGATTCAACACATCTACCTGACGGGAAATTGCATGGTGTACACCAGGCATCAGAATGTCAGTTTATTTAAAGGCCTCAGAAGTAGTGTAATTTTTCTATTGAAATCCCCACCTATACAGCTTTTTCCTAACTCAGGTTATTGTTGCTTCAGGGCATGACCTCAGTTCTGCTGTGTTCTGTTATTTGTACAGCCTTGTTTGTATAAGCACCAAATGCAAATTGATTCTGGAGAAACATGTAAATTTATAAAAACAGTCAGTGTGTTGCTGAGGCAAACCCTTCAAGGAAAATGCACTAGACGTACAGAGCCTTCTGCTGTTCTAAAATGTTATTCAACTGGCTATAACTTTGTACATTTGGGTTAATTTTTTGAGTAATTGAACCATATCACACATACAGTCAGTGAGGTCACAGCAAAAGCTGCTATTTACACTTGTTCTAGGTCACTGACTTCACTGGGCAGCTTTCAGAAAAGGTTCTGAGTGGCAAAATCTTGTAGATAGTTCTCGGAGCTTGCAGCTCTGGTCAAGTGTCTAATAAGTGCCTTCTTGTGCCTCACTTTGTTTCATGGTATGAGCCCCCCCCCCCCTATCTGGGCACCAGAATTCCAGGGGTCCCATTCCAGTCTCCCCTCTCTGATGCCCCATCTGACTCCATTGGGTCTAATGTGAGACAGGAATGCCACTGGGACAAACATAAGGGACAGCAGTATGTGTGGCAGGGGTTCTATGTATCTCATCCCCAATGTATATTCTTTTTATTGCCTCCTGTGTCTCCCATTAAGGAAACCTCACTTTCCTCAATTTTCCTCTGGGGACTCAGGCAGTGTTAAAACCCAAGAAAAGGTCTCTTTTGGAGCAGAAGTTGGTTGTGCTGGGCAGCTGTTTAGAGTTTGAATCGGCCCCAGTGCACTATGTTTTGCTGCTTTCCTGCATGAACTTCAGCAGAGCTGCGTGATAAACACACAGAAAATGCATCACAAGTGTGCTTTCAACACCTTTATAAAAGCAGCCCTTTATTTCCTGAATTGTTGTTCTCCCTGGGAGAACCTTCTAGGTTTTAGCCAACCTATAATGTAAAGCGCTTTGCCAGCTCACTGTGAATACTACATGGATCTCGATACATATGTTTTCTCATTAACAGGTTGATGTAAGGAAATCTGCCCAGACCATGGTTGACCGCCTACAGAGACAGATAATTGTTGCCGACTGCCAGGTCTATTTAGCTGTCCTTTCCTTTGTGAAGCAGGAGCTGTCAGGTGAGTGTCCTGATTAAAGGAGATAAAGCAGCTGAAATATCCTGTGTTGGCAGAAATATTAGCCTACATTGTGTATTACAATGCCATGTAGTCTCCAGATAATGGCTAGACTGTCATTACTGGCTCTCTGTGCAAATCCACTTATCCACACACCGTGCCATAGATGCCAACTCAAGGATTCTATATTAAGCATTGTATTTTATAATTAAAGCATAATGGACCTTACAGGAAATATACTGTACTTCTAAATCCTTCATCACTACGGAGGAGTGGGCGAAACTGACCGTCAGCTGACATGGGCCGTGGCAATGAGACTTAACCCACCTTGGTCTCCGCCTCTACATCCTTTTGCTTTACCATATATGGAATGTGTTGGACAAATTTAAATCTATGGAGGCCCTTCCTTCAAAACAGACAGCACTTAAACAAAACCCTGTTGTTGTCTTGGAATCAAATACCATAAAACCCTTTCTAAAGTCCTGTAAAGTCCATGCCCCAAATGATTCAGACCATTTTAGGTGGCACAAGTGGAACCTACGCAGTATTAGGTGCAAAGCGCAGAAATGACCTGATTTGGCATCAGGCACAGTCAGGCATGATGTGCAACTATTTTTTTTACATGCCAACCACTGACGTGTGGTTACAAGCCCTCCCATTCAGTTGTATTATTTTGGAGCTGGAAGGTGCTCGTCCTTGGCAATTTGGCGGCTAAATACAATGGGGTTTTTTTGTTTTGTTTTTTCTTGTCCATGTGCCCGAGGCTTTAACAATGTTGCATGGCACAGAAATTCTACAGCACCTGTCCTGTAATATATATGAAGATGGAAACATTTGATATAATATTCACAATGTGAGCTAGCCCCAGTCTGTCACACGCTTAATTTAAAGGACTACTGTAGGGGGAAAAAGAGTTGAACTTACCTGGGGCTTCTAATGGTCCCCGCAGACGTCCTGTGCCCGCGCAGCCACTCACCGAAGCTCCTGTCCCTGCCCCCGGTTCACGTCTGGAATTTCCAAATTTAAAGTTGGAAAACCACTGCACCTGCCACGTCACCAGGAGCGTACTGTGCAGGCGCAGACCGTACTGGCCATGCGCAATACACTCCTGGTGACATCAGCGTGAGCGAGGACATGGCCGCACAGGCGTAGTGGTTTTTCTACTTTAAAGTCGGAGATTCCAGAAGTGAACCAGAGGAGGGGACCGGGGCATCGGTGAGGTTATACTCTATAAATACATACACGTTGCATTTCTCTCTGTTTTCCTTGTGTCCTATGCAATAGTTCAGGTTCACTTTAATTACTCCACCCAGAATGGTAAAATGTGCTGTGTGGCTATACATAATATTTGGATGCGTGTGGCTATACACAGCTCATTGGTTGTTCTTCCTCTGCTTATGTGTAAATTAATTTTACTGTATTAGCTTTATGACACACACTAGATAATATTACACTCATACAAGCTCATTCTGTGAAGCAGAGGAAAAAATGCTGATTAACAAAGCATAATATCACTTAGTAATCAATCACACTACATTCTTCTGTGGTCAGATCAATAGATTCCTCATTAGATGGAGTAGGTGATGATGATCACATTTGTACATTGCTGTTTGCCTTATCAAATCAGCTGTGATGTTTGGCGTCTGCAGTATGTGCTCTCACAAACATACTGAAATTAGGAAGTTATGCTTTTAGAAGCAGCTTATGCGCTTCCTTTAAAAACAGCAAATTTCCTGTTATTTTAAATTTTTAATAAGCTAGAAGAAGCCCTCTTTGTGTGGCTGCATTGTCATCAAATACCAGGTTAGCAGTTCACAACAACAAGATGCGAAAATGCACTGCAGCTGCTGCGGTTGTAACGTGTTTTTTTTTATTTTTTTTATTTTTTACAAAAGACAGCACCTGAGGTTTAATGAATTAATTATAAGCAATGCACTTAAGAGCATTATGATACAGGCTCTGAGCTGTCTATGGGCTATTTGCATAGCCATTTAAAATAAATATTGATCAGAAAATCAAATACTATAGAAATTAAATCTACTTTCCAAACACAACATAATACTGGCCACACATGTTAAGATTGTAATTGTATGACAAAATGATCTGCTTGTCAAGAAAAGTGCATTTGTGTAAAATCAGACTGTGGACTCAAAATTGATCAGCTAATTGTAATTTTTTTTTTAATCAAATGTGATTAATTTATTCATTAGGAAAGCCAGAATAGATTGAATCAAGTGGATCATTTTTAGAAGCGAATGATTTAGATTTATTTACAATTGTTTTAACCTCCCTGGTGGTATACCCGAGTCAGGCTTGGGGTGGAAAAAAAGTAGCCAGGAGCGGTAACCCCGAGCCTGTCTCATGGTAGCCGCTGGGAGCTTATTGCAGAGTATGGCGTACAGCAGCGTTTTAACTCGCCTCCCCCAGGATCCAGACACTGGCAGCCATTCTCCTTCCTGTCCTCAGAGGCTGTGCATCCCTCTGACGAGATCGTCGTCTATCATCATGACCACACATGGCGTTCTCACTACTTCGTACTACTACCGTACTACTACCGGAGGCTGGAGAGAGAATTGCAGGTCTCGATCTCAGGGAGGTGAGTAAATGCTGGGCTGCCACAGATCTCTCTGAGGTGCTCCAACTCACAGAAGATACAAAGACACTCCTAACCAAACGGCTCCAAGGGAGCGTGAGTATATAGCGGTACATTAATATAAACCATTATAGCACTCACCACGGAGGTTTGCCTGATACTAAAGATAAGCCTTTATGCATTGGACTAAGGAGATATTACCGAGCACGCACTTTTTCAAGTGAAAGTACATAAACATAGAGGTTTTTTTTATCAATTTCTGCGGACTTGGATACATATTTGTATGCACCTTTTGGGCGTATCCTGAGGATCTTATTTATTAAAGCGAGTTTTTCAAGGCATTTTTATTTTTACTCTTATTTTTATTCCTCACACACTGGATGGTTTGGTTGTGACTGCTAATGTATGAATATATGGATTATAGTGATTACAATTCTGCATCTCCATACTGCAAATGTATAATAGGTTGTGTCTGTAGGTGAAAGGGTGGATGTATCTACGGATTATAACTTTATACTGCATATTTTTACTGCAACTGTAGAATTGATTGTGATTTGTGGTTTCTCAAATTGTTTGAAACTGTGACGGCATGTACATGTTTTAATAGAACTATTAAAGGAATATTTTTTTAGAACTAATATTGAGCATTCCCAGTGCTTCCTGTTAATGTATAAATAACTTATCAGTATCCATCAAAGGTGTGTACGCACCTTTAGAAAGGGCTCTAAAGTGAGGATAAAGCGTAGAGGTGACAGTGAACACCCCTGCCGTGCCATTAGCCAAGGGTAACCTCTCTGTCATAGTCCCATTAGCTCTGACTCTCACCATTGAGTTTGCATATAAGCTAGCTATTTACCGTAACTTTTAATTCTCTCCTCATGACCAGTATGGTCCAAGAGACCCATTAATCAGGTCCCGATTAACTCTGTCAAAATCCTTTTGCGGTATCCGTTGCTAAGAACACCTGAACTTTGCTCAACACAGTAATTCTGCAATCTGGACTTCTTTCCAATGCCAGATTTTTGCGATATTAGTAGATATGACTATTTCTGTCTTACATAATTGGGGAAAGGTAAATCTAGATTTTTAAATTGAAAAATCTACTTCGGTATTTGTTTTAGAACATTATCAACTGGATCCACGTTGGTAGCTGGGAGCAACACCTCAGGTATTTAGATGGGTGACCCAGTAAATGGCTTTTGTTATTTGTTTTTTTTTTAGTAGGAACTATTTATTTTGTGGCTTTTCTTCTAATTTATGTTCTCATTGTTCTTTTGCTTCTCTCTAGCTTACATTAAAGGAGGCTGGATCCTGCGTAGGGCCTGGAAAATTTACAATAAATGCTATGTGGACATTAACTCCCTTCAGGAAATGTGTCAGAAGAAGGTGCCTCAGGAATCCTCGCCCTCCGATGCTGCTAATGATAATCACATTGCTGCTGAGGGGGTCACGGAGGAGGCTCTGAACAGACTGAAAGGTGCTGTCAGCTTTGGCTATGGACTTTTTCACCTTTGCATATCCATGGTGCCCCCAAACTTGCTCAAAATCATCAACTTGCTGGGTTTTCCAGGAGATCGTCTGCAGGGGCTATCTTCACTGATGTATGCAAGTGAAAGTAAGGACATGAAGGCCCCTTTAGCTACGTGAGTAGCTATATTGCAATGCTTCAGTAGTTGATATAGTGTTAACAGTAAGTAATCAGTATATAACAAGGAAGATAAGACACACAGGTAATGTAGCAATTGTTTCCTACTGCTTGGATTCATGAAGTGATGACTAGGACCACATGACTGCAAGTGGCCCTGATATGATTGCTGTACCCCTTTTTGTCTTTTGGCACACTACCACCGATGTAACAAAGTGTTACTTCTTCCTGGTAGTCCCAGCAAGCAGTGAGTAAAATACATAAGGTTCTCCTTTACTATGTGCCATACAGTAATAGTAAATGTGTGTTGTTATTATTGAAAACTGCTTTATTAGTCTGTTTTTATTAGAGTGTAATAGTAATAATAGTGTAATGTTCCCGTTAGACGTAAGCCTCATAGATCATTTAAAGAGGAACTGTAAGGATAGGATTTTTTTTGTATAAAACAAATGAAAAGAGAGAGTGTTATGAGGAGAAGAAGAGATGAGCAAAAGAGAAAATCATCATCTTACCCTGTCGGTGTGGCGAAGAAAATGTCCTCTTGCAGCATAAAAGGAATCATGTTTAACCACTTGCCGACCGCACGCTTATACCGTGCGTCGGCAAAGTGGCAGCTGCAGGACCAGCGACGCAGTACTGCGTCGCCAGCTGCAGGCTGATTAATCAGAAAGCAGCCGCTCGCGCGAGCGGCTGCTTCCTGTCAAATCACGGCGGGGGGCTCCGTGAATAGCCTGTGAATAGCCGATGGCGGCTCGCAGGCTAAATGTAAACACAAGCGGAAATAATCCGCTTTGTTTACATTTGTACGGCGCTGCTGCGCAGCAGCGCCGTAAGGCAGATCGGCGATCCCCGGCCAATCAGCGGCCGGGGATCGCCGCCATGTGACAGGGGACGTCCTGTCACTGGCTGCACAGGACGGATAGCGTCCTGTGCAGCCCCGATCTCCGGGGGGGGAGCAGGTAGGAGAGGGAGGGGGGAATTTCGCCGCGGAGGGGGGCTTTGAGGTGCCCCCCCCGCCAGCCACACGCAGGCAGAAGAGATCAGACCCCCCCTGCACATCATCCCCATAGGGGGGAAAAAAGGGGGGCAATCTGATCTCTCTGCCTACACCCTGATCTGTGCTGGGGGCTGTAGAGCCCACCCAGCACAGATCACTAAAAACAGCGCTGGTCCTTAAGGGGGGGGGGGGGGGGGTAAAGGGTGGGTCATCAAGTGGTTAATGCTGGAATGTTTTTTTTTATTCCCTTAGTTGAAGACACACCCCTTTTTCTTATATAGATACCCAAGTTTATCCAGATCACTTAGGGCCCTGTATAACATTGAAAATCACTGCTATTTTGCCACAATTGCGACTCTTGTTCAGGGAGAGATTCTTGTTCTCAGAATGAGAATCGCAAATGCACTTGCCGCAATTTTCAGTGTAAAACAGACTTTTTCACAGTGGTATTTTCTCCTATATTTGTGTTCTCCGCTAGGCTGCTATGCCAGAGCTGTGTCTGATCCTGTGCCTGATCTCATCTTCTACAGTATTAGATTATGGTGTTGATATTAAAGGCCTGATATCTCAGTCCTCCAGTCCAACTGATTACTGAGATAAGGTATTAGCGAAAAATATCTTGTGAACCAGTGTATGGCTGCAGTTTGGCACAGAGGTAGTGTGTAGGAAGTATGAGTGCTGAGATATTGGGCCTTTAATATCCACATTATGCAAATCAGGAAGGAGCTGCATGTGATGTCATTATCCACAAGGCTGAATTTTAATTAGTCCTTGAACTAACACCACAGAGTGGGAGGGATTTCACCCTTTCAGCTGGATTTTCATTGGCTGCAGGACTTTTACCCTGAGAACTGGGTTTTCTCTGACAAATCTGCCATCAGTTTCACATTGGTGGCAAGTTTATTTCCACCTTACAGTTCCTCTTTAAACCACCCTGTGGGAAACGTTTCTTCCAGCACTGTGATCTTTATTATTTCTTGAACATTGGTGTTGAATGTTTCTTCAATTGCACTTGAAGGCCAGTCCCGACAAAAATAAGTTTATTGAAGCACAAAGTAATACAGCTTCATGCATTGGTCAAGATAATATTGCAGTCAGAGCAGACATTGCTTGGAACATACTAAAATGCATCATACAAATTTTGCATAGTGCTTCCAAGTAGAGAATTAATATTTATCAAGCAAGAGCAGTTTGACCTATACGTCAATCAGCAAATGCTGCATATGGCTATACACATTAGAGGCTGAGTGATGGGACTGAACTGCTATTAGGCTGGAAATTCGTGTTATACCAGGAAAATGATCAAATGTCTATTCAATGCTAATATTCTTGCAGACGTTGCCAGGATTTTGTAGTTGTTGTTTCCTATCAGGTGGCAAGGGTCTTCAACTTTTTCCTGGGTCATATCAGACCATTTGAGTGTTGCCTTAAAGTTAGTGTATTACTGGTTGCGTAATAGCAATTAAGCATGCATCATAAAACGCTATCTGCCTGGAGTTCATATGTTCTCCCTGTGTGTCCTCCAACATCTAAGAAATGAGCAAAACGTGCTAATTTCCCCACAAATTTGGCTTAATTTCACCTATAGACATTCAAAAAGTGTCATCCAACTGGGGGTAGCAAGTGATCTCAAGCTATTTTGAAAACATCTAATTTGTGTATGTAGCTTTAGATCATGGCAGAAGTACAGGTTTTTTTTTTTCACTCCACTAATGGGTTTGTAAATGGCACTTCTTATCTAAGATGTGCTGAAATATAAATCGTACCACCACAGCTCCTATGTTGCCATGAGCCACACCATCTTGGTAAATCCCAGCACAGGCACTCTACTGTGAATGCGCCAACTCTATGGCAGACCCAGCTCTTGTTGTTGTCTATGGGAGATGGCCTGTCTGGATTTTAGCACATCCCGGACAGGAAGTGCCATTTATAATTTGTAACTACTGACGGGATGCAGTGAATTTCTTTAAAAGTAAAGTTTTGCTTTAAGGAAATTCAGTATTCGATATATGAAAAACATGTTCATAGCAGCTGCATGCATATTACTGTACTTACTGTATGTAGCCACTTATTCATTGGACTTTCATCAACCTCTCCTGCAGTCTGATAAAAGTAACCGGACTGAAGACGCTTCCTACCTAATGGCAGACAATTGTTAAAGCGGACCTGAACTCAGAACGTCCTCTCTGCTCTAAAAGATGCGCAACAGCATAATAACCTTTGAAAAACTTTTGTTACAACAAATCCTAAAATAAGTCTGCACTGTTCCTACTTCCTGATTCATGGAAGCAGACATATTGTTAACATCCTGGGCTTCAAATGAGCCTCTCTGCTGTGCTGCTGTGTCATGTGACACAGGGGAGAGATCAAATTACAACTTATAATTAGACACAAATGAGTGGGAATTAAACAGGCCAAACTCTCTAAATACATACAGGGTGCATTTCTCTAAGTTTTCCTTCTGTCCTGTGCAAGAGTTCAGGTCCTCTTTAATAACTGCTGGCCGAGCTTGCAATAAAGCCTGTGCTCGGTAATGATCTCCAACCCTAGATAACCTCAGTAAATCAGGCCCTTAACGGGCTATTATTCCTATATGGATGGAGTCTAATGTGCTGAAAACGTATTTTCAACTAATATTTGTATGTAGAACAGAGGCGCCAGCAGGATAAAAGTCAATAACATTTTTATTTGTGCGTTCATAAGCGTTGTGTTCCGATCGCACAGTCATCTGCGTTTAACCACTTCACCACTAGCGTATATCTACGCTTCTTTTTACCCCCTTTGCCCACCAGGAGCGTACATATACGCACCTCCCGCACTCGTACACACCGCCGGCCGCTCGCCCTGAGATCAGTGAACGGGAAAAACCGTTCCCGTTCGTTGATCTCAGCCCCCCGACGCTTACAGGTTACATGAACAAAAAATTACTGTGGCCATCTTGTGGCCAAATAGTAAAACTACATTCAAAACATTTTTCATATACAAATACATACTTTTACACTATAAATTAACTCATTACCTCCCACACTCCCCAATTTATTTATTTTTTGTAATAAAAAGAAAAAAAAATTGCAATAAAAAAACAACAACACATAAATATTTACCTTAGGGACTAAACTCTTTAAATATTTATGTCAAGAGGGTATAACACTGTTACTTTATAAACTATGGGCTTGTAATTAGGGTGGACGCAAAACTGAAAAAAATGCACCTTTATTTCCAAATAAAATATTGACGCCATACATTGTGATAGGGACATAATTTAAACGGTGTAATAACCGGGACAAATGGGCAAATTTCATGGATTTTAATTACAGTAGCATGCATTATTTAAAAACTATAATGGCCGAAAACTGAAAAATAATAATTTTTTTTCCCCACATTTTTTCCTATTTTCCCATTAAAACACATTTATAATAAAATAATTCTTGGCATAATGTCCCACCTAAAGAAAGCCTAATTGGTGGCGAAAAAAACAAGATATAGTTCATCTCATTGCGATAAGTAATAAGCTATCTTTGATTTGATTTGATTTGATTTGATTTGTAATAATAAAGTTATAGACGAATGAATGGAAGGAGCGCTGAAAGGTGAAAATTGCTCTGGTGCTCAAGGGGTAAAATCCCTCAGTGGTGAAGTGGTTAATGATGTGAACGTGGCCACAGTTTTGGTGGACTCCCCAGTAGCATTGATTGCAGACACTCATTCATGGCTTCTGAGTAGATTTGGACAATTAATGTAGAAGTCATTGTTAAGGGGAATCTCCATTTGTATTTATTTTGTGTGAAATGCAGGCAGCAGTATAAGTTCTCATTTGTCTAGTTTTTTTTTAATCATAAATGGAGGTAGATTGGTAAATATCCAGTTCTCATGAGCTTGAAATGGGTTCTTTTGTGTAGTTGTAGGATAAGGATCTGAGTCAGATCTATCAAAACCAGTGCAAGAAAAATTAGAGCAAAACTTGTGCAAATTAGGTGGTCAGAGCAACCGATCCAAATTCTTTATCTGGGCACCTTCTGCATATTTACACCAGGTCAAATTCTAATCTCTCAATAGATATGGCTAAAGCCTGGTACACACCATGTAATTTCCCATCAGATAGATGGGTCGAATAGATAATTTCCGGCAGGTCGGATCTGATTTCCAATTGTTTTTCTGATCGATTTGCATAGAAGTGATCAGAAAATCGATCAGAAATCCAATTGGCTCTGTCGGAAATTATCTATCGACACATCTATCTGATGGGAAATTGCATGGTGTGTACCAGGCATATGAGACAATCCTGAAACAGAGATTTTACTGTAGATGTGAGGTTGACAGTGGTCTTTTTGAGTTCCCTCACCCTGAAATTCCCATTCCCTTTTTTATAGTCCTTTATTTAAAATGATGCTGCAGTTAAGTCCACCCTCTTCTTGTCTATATACTTTATGTGAGCCTGGATAGATTTTGTGGTATTATTCATACATCTTTCTAGGTTAGCCATCCAGCTGCCTAGTTTCTTATCTATTTGCTTTGCCATATAGCTCATTTAAAGATGGCAGCCTTGAGTTCTTTCTGCAGAAGCATTTTAAACCTGTATAAAAGACTGGAATCATTGATCCGAGACTGGGCAACTTATCTAGGCCCTGAGACTTCCCTCCATTACTTGTCAGCTGTTCCATTCCCCTGTGCCTGCCTTTAGAATGGGTGGAATCAGAGCATGTGGTCACCACCTTTGAGCCTTACATATTATGGGAACTCATCTTCAGAACTCCTGGGAGATTTTGTTCCCTGCTGCCAGGATGTGGTTTCCTCTGCATACAGCTTGTGGCTACCACTGTTGTTTCCAGTGAGTCTGATTAAAGGGAAAGGAAGGTATTGACTGCTCTTTCAGCTGACCTGTAGGCTCTGGTAGTGCAGAGCCAGATCAATCTGTGGCCATCTTCTCAGCTGCCTTTCCCATCCCACAAAGTGCACCACTGCACACTCACACTCCCAGATACAGATTCATATACACAATGTAATAAACATTCTAAGAAATAGAAAATGGATTCTCTGCATTAACTATATTCAGCCTCTGTAACTTGCTTTAGACCGGGCTGCAAACCACTCGACGTTGAGAACCGCTGCTTCAATGTATACTTTTGTTTGGTATATCTTAGTTTTTGTTCTAAATTGCAAAATGTAATGCATTGCGGCGCTATATAACTAAAAAATAATAATAATAATTGCCGCTAAAGTTTATTGCAAAGTTAAATTAAAATTGTGATACATTTCAAATGTCGGTGATAATCTAATGCAAAGCTAGACTAGAAGGTCACTACTGTAATGAAAAGGTTATGTTAAGTCAGCCAACAATTTTGTTAGGTCATGTAAATATGACTTTTAAAAGACTGAAATGATTTAGAGGCTTTTTAAGCTGAGCTCCAAACAAACAGTGAACACACAGGTGAAAAATTTTACCTGCCAAAATGTAATTCCTTTCCATTATTCCTGTGACTCTAGAGAGGCCAACTAGAGAAATTTTCTGTCCATCTTTAAAACATAAGTGAACTAAAACCTTAAACATCCAGTTTTCTTAAAGTGAATGGGAACCGCATTTAAAAAAAATGAGACAGATACTTACCCAAGGAGAGGGAAGGCTCTGGGTCATATAGAGCCTTTCCGCTCCTCTCCTGGTCCCCTCGTTCCGGTGCTGGCTCGCCCGGTAGCAGTATTTGACTAATTTAGCCAAATACTGCTTTACCTGGCCGAAGGAGGCTTCAGAAGTCTTCAGGGAGCCCGAGTGCTCCTGAAGAAGGGCGGCCCTGTACTGCACCTGCGCAAGCATGCTCACTTGCACGCTCACGCCTGTGCAGTATGGAGCCGCATGTCTTCGGGAGGACACGGCTCCCGAAGACTTCAAAATACTGTTTCGGTGGGGGATTGAAATGGGGGGGGGGGAGCCAGCACAGGATAGAGAGCACTGAGAGAGGAGACGGAAGGCTCTATAAGAACCAGAGCCTTCCCTCTCCTGAGGTAAATATTTGCTTCATTTTTTTTTAAATGCGGTTCCCATTCACTTTAAAGACTGTCATCGCAGTAGAGTACATGTACAGGTAGTCCCCAACTGACGAACAAAAAATCGGAAATTTGATTTCATGGGAATAAGTGGACAAATACTTTCAAAATGCCCTTGTAGTTTTTCAGAAAATCAATTTGAAAAAAATTCCTAGAAAAATGTTTTTTTTTTTTACCAGAAAAATGACATTTTGCTGCGTTACATTGGAGGGACAGAGGTGACACAGTGGGGGGGGGCAAAGGGGGTCACTGAAGGCATGGAGGAACAGAGGTGACGAAGAGGGGGACACTGGAGGCACAGGGAGAGTAGAGGAGGTCCAGGGACAGAGATGACAGTGTTTCCACTTATGTACAGATTCAGGTTAAGAATGAACCTGTCCTTATCACATTCGTTACCTAGGGACTACCTGAATAGGATAATCTAAAGAACATCTGGGAGAGTGGCCGTACTAATACCCCCACCGCCACTACAGTTCACGTATCCTTGTACAGCCTTATCACCTTAAGGATATTCATGTTTAGGGTGAAACGCGTCACTGTAATTTCTGTATATTGTAATAGAGGTATACATGTTTAGCTATTATTGTTCTTTCGTTATGCATTTTACACATCTGTTCTTACATCCTCATGTTGTCATTGTCCTGTATGGAACCTGCCAAGATATAACATGCAGCAATGTTTTTCTGCCGCTGCAGACTGGCCTTGCTGTGGTACCACACTGTGGTGCGCCCCTTCTTCGCACTGGACGGAAGTGACAATCAGGCGGGACTAAAAGAAGCCAAGGAGATCCTGCATAAGAAGGAATCTGCATACCCAAACTCCTCACTGTTCATGTTTTTCAAGGGAAGAATCCAGCGACTAGAGGTGCTCTCTACTGACATTTTCTTACATACCTTCATAAGACTGATTAGGTCATAGGGAGTTTTAGAGTGAGAAAATCTAAAGAAGCATAATTTCAGGAGAGCTGCCCATGCATTCAACTGCAATTTTTGTACACAAAAAACATTGTGTTTATTGACCCCAGCAATGCTGGGGTTTGCTGGGGTTAATAAACACAATGTTTTTTGTGTACAAAAATTGTAGTTGAATGCAGGGGCAGCTCTCCTGAAAAGTAAATAGAAGCCAAAACACTGGTATCTGGCTGAGCATTCCTAATAATGGGAGAATGTTGAAAATCTCAAAAGCTAGTACACACTTCACGGGTAAAATTGAATGGCTTGAATTGAAAATAAGAATTGGTTACTTTAGGAAATGTCTAAATATCATTGCTACGATACCTACACACCGCTCGATTTCGGGGGTGATTCTCTTATCTTCCGCTTGGTTTTCTTATCTTTTTCCATTGTGTTCAATGCGGAATTGAGCAGAGAAACGATCGGGCGGGAGATCGGATATGTCAGAAATTCTCTATCGCGCCATCTAAATGGCTCAGAATCGAGCAGTGTATTCCCAGCATTACCCTGTTGCTAGGTGTTTGTGGAGTGCTAGAGACGTGGTTCAGTGTCACTACTTTTCAGATAACGTATCAACCAAAATAATCAACTCTTACAGAGAATAGCATCCTTCAGTCTGATGACTCAGATGGCTCTGCAGCTTTGTACAAATCACATGAGTCAGATAAGAAACACTTAGGTTCTTAGTGCTACTATAGCAGGGAAATTACTTTAGCTCTCTGCTTAAATTGATCCGTAATATGTGTTTAAAGCCACTTTTAAGCATTTTGAAGTACATTTTGTGCTTTGTCAGGTTTTTTTTTCTGTTAATTTGTACATGACATTATTGTAATCAGCAAATGTAGAAGTCAAAGTGGAGAGTATGAGCAAGTAGAGTCGTCTACCCGCTGCTGACAAGCACTCCATATAGCACGCTTAGCTCTAACTCCGTTCCTTCACTTATTCACTTTGATCATCATTTCAGCTTCAGTCTATGGCGCACACTCACCTAGCTTGCAGTACTCGGTCCCTGGTTCCAGTGCCAGCCAGGGCACTATCTGCACAGAGTTTGTGTGTTCTACTCGTGTCTGCGTGGGTTTTCTCCAGGCACTCTGGTTTTCTCCCACATCCAACAAAATACAGATAAGTTAATTGGCTTTGCCTTAAAATTGGTCCTAGACTACAATGTGAGCCCCCCATTTGAGGGGCATTTAGTGACAAGGAAGAATACAGGTCAAGAGTCCTTCCTTCACTTCTGAAGGGGCGTTACCTTTTTCTGTTGAGAGAGGGAAGACCGGGAGCCCAATAGTGCAATATCGTTATTATCACCTGATGGCTTGATTACTTACAGTGGCTTGCAAAAGTATTCGGCCCCCTTGAAGTTTTCCACATTTTGTCACATTACTGCCACAAACATGAATCAATTTTATTGGAATTCCATGTGAAAGACCAATACAAAGTGGTGTACACGTGAGAAGTGGAACGAAAATCATACATAATTCCAAACATTTTTTACAAATCAATAAGTGCAAAGTGGGGTGTCCGTAATTATTCAGCCCCCCTGAGTCAATACTTTGTAGAACCACCTTTTGCTGCAATTACAGCTGCCATTCTTTTAGGGTATGTCTCTACCAGCTTTGCACATCTAGAGACTAAAATCCTTGCCCATTCTTCTTTGCAAAACAGCTCCAGCTCAGTCAGATTAGATGGACAGTGTTTGTGAACAGCAGTTTTCAGATCTTGCCACAGATTCTCGATTGGATTTAGATCTAGACTTTGTCTGGGCCATTCTAACACATGGATATGTTTTGTTTTAAACCATTCCATTGTTGCCCTGACTTTATGTTTAGGGTCGTTGTCCTGCTGGAAGGTGAACCTCCACCCCAGTCTCAAGTGTTTTGCAGACTCCTAGAGGTTTTCTTCCAAGATTGCCCTGTATTTGGCTACATGCATCTTCCCATCAACTCTGACCAGCTTCCCTGTCCCTGCTGAAGAGATGCACCCCCCGAGCATGATGCTGCCACCACCATATTTGACAGTGGGGATGGTGTGTTCAGAGTGTTGTGCAGTGTTAGTTTTCCGTCACACATAGCGTTTTGCATTTTGGCCAAAAAGTTTCATTTTGGTCTCATCTGACCGGAGCACCTTTTTCCACATGGTTGCTGTGTCCCCCACATGGCTTGTGGCAAACTGAAAACGGGATTTTCTATGCTTTTCTGTTCACAATGGCTTTCTTCTTGCCACCCTTCCATAAAGGCCAACTTTGTGCAATGCACGACTAATAGTTGCCCTATGGACAGATTCCCTCACCTGAGCTGTAGATCTCTGCAGCTTGTCCAGAGTCACCATGGGCCTCTTGACTGCATTTCTGATCAGCACTCTCCTTGTTTTGCCTGTGAGTTTAGGTGTACGGCCTTGTCTTGGTAGGTTTACAGTTGTGCCATACTCCTTCCATTTCTGAATGATCGCTTGAACAGTGCTCCATGGGATGTTCAAGGCTTTGAAAATCTTTTTGTAGCCTAAGCCTGCTTTAAATTTCTCAATAACTTTATCCCTGACCTGTCTGGTGTGTTCTTTGGACTTCATGGTGTTGTTGCTCCCAATATTCTCTTAGACAACTTCTGAGGCCATCACAGAGTAGCTGTTTTTGTACTGACATTAGATTACACACAGGTGCACTCTATTTAGTCATTAGCACTCATCAGGCAATGTCTATAGGCAACTGACTGCACTCAGACCAAAGGGGGCTGAATAATTACGCACACCCCACTTTGCAGTTATTGATTTTTAAAAATGTTTTGGAATCATGTATGATTTTTGTTCCACTTCTCACGTGTACACCATTTTGTATTGGTCTTTCACGTGGAATTTCAATAGAATTGATTCATGTTTGTGGCAGTAATGTGACAAAATGTGGAAAACTTCAAGGGGGCCGAATACTTTTGCAAGCCACTGTATAGAATGGGTACTCAAAAACATGGGTTGCAGTCCTGCAGGCACCGTATAAGCCTGCGGGAAAAGACAGTTCCCGCTCGGTATCCCGGATTACACAGGAGCCGGGCTGTCCCACCCTTCTTCGGGTCCTCTATCCGTGATGGAACTGGCTCCACTGTGGTCGAGGTCGTCACCTTCATGGGAGGTGTGCAGTAACTGGATCAGGGTTGTGAGGAGGCGCCCAAAAGTGTGTGAAGTTGGGTAACTGGTATCAATATATTTATATGTATAAAAAAAGAGGTTTCTTACCTCTATAGAAGACTCACGAGAATGGATTATCAGGGAGCCTTTATTTAAAAAAAAGTGGTTATACTGTTGAGAGCGCGTTTGACGGGACCAGGCCCGCTTCCTCAGGCCATTAACCACTTCCCGACCGCCTAACGCACAGCGGCGGCCGGGAAGTGGAGCCCTGAAGGACCGGCTCACCCACAGAGGCGGCGGTCCTTCTAAGGGCATGGGCGGAGCGATCGCGTCATCCGTGACGCGATCCTCCGCCGGCGCCTGTCACCGCTCGCCCGCCGCAACATCCCGCCGGCTATACGGAAGCGCCGGCGGGATGTTAACCCCGCGATCGCCGCATACAAAGTGTATAATACACTTTGTAATGTTTACAAAGTGTATTATACAGGCTGCCTCCTGCCCTGGTGGTCCCAGTGTCCGAGGGACCACCAGGGCAGGCTGCAGCCACCCTAGTCTGTACCCAAGCACACTGATTTCTCCCCCCCCTGCCCCAGATCGCCCACAGCACCCATCAGGCCCCCCCCCCCTGCCCACCCCCAAGACCCCTGTTTGCACCCAATCACCCCCCTAATCACCCATCAATCACTCCCTGTCACTATCTGTCAACGCTATTTTTTTTTATCCCCCCCCCCTGCTCCCTGCCCCCTCCTGATCACCCCCCACCCCTCAGATTCTCCCCAGACCCCCCCCCCCTAGACCCCCCCCCTGTTTACTGTATGCATCTATCCCCCTGATCACCTGTCAATCACCCGTCAATCACCCCCTGTCACTGCCACCCATCAATCAGCCCCTAACCTGCCCCTTGCGGGCAATCTGATCACCCCCCCACACCAATAGATCGCCCACAGATCCGACATCAGATCACCTCCCAAATCCATTGTTTACATCTATTCTCTCCTCTAAACACCCACTAATTACCCATCAATCACCCATCAATCACCCCCTATCACCACCTGTCACTTTTACCTATCAGATCAGACCCTAATCTGCCCCTTGCGGGCACCCAATCACCCGCCCACACGCTCAGATTGCCCTCTGACCCCCCCTTATCAATTCACCAGTGCATTAATTACATCTGTTCTTCCCTGTAATAACCCACTGATCACCTGTCAATCACCTGCCAACACCTATCACCCATCAATCACCCCCTGTCACCCTCTGTCACTGCCACCCATCAATCAGCCCCTAACCTGCCCCTTGCGGGCAATCTGATCACCCACCCACACCATTAGATCGCCCGCAAACCCGCCGTCAGATTACCTCCCAAATGTATCGTTTACATCTGTTATCTTCTCTAAACACCCACTAATTACCCATCAATCACCCATCAATCACCCCCTATCACCACCTGTCACTGTTACCTATCAGATCAGACCCTAATCTGCCCCTTGCGGGCACCCAATCACCCGCCCACACGCTCAGATTGCCCTCAGACCCCCCCCCTTATCAATTCGCCAGTGCATTAATTACATCTGTCCTTCCCTGTAATAACCCACTGATCACCTGTCAATCACCTGCCAATCACCTATCACCCATCAATCGCCCCCTGTCACTGCCACCCAACAATCAGCCCCTAACCTGCCCCTTGCGGGCAATCTGATCACCCACCCACACCAATAGATCGCCCGCAGATCCGACATCAGATCACCACCCAAGCGCAGCGTTTACATCTATTCTCTCCTCTAAACACCCACTAATTACCCATCAATCACCCCCTATCACCACCTGTCACTGTTACCCATCAGATCTGACCCTAATCTGCCCCTTGCGGGCACCCAATCACCCGCCTACACGCTCAGATTGCCCTCAGACCCCCCCTTATCAATTCGCCAGTGCAATATTTACATCTGTCCTTCCCTGTAATAACCCACTGATCACCTGTCAATCACCTGCCAATCACCTATCACCCATCAATCACCCCCTGTCACTGCCACCCATCAATCACCCCCTGTCACTGCCACCCATCAATCACCCGCTGTCACTGCCACCCATCAATCAGCCCCTAACCTGCCCCTTGCGGGCAAACTGATCACCCACCCACACCAATAGATCGCCCGCAGATCCGACATCAGATCACCACCCAAGCGCAGTGTTTCCATCTATTCTCTACTCTAAACACCCACTAATTACCCATCAATCACCCCCTGCCACTGCTACCTATCAGATTAGACCCCTATCTGCCCCTAGGGCACTCAATCACCCGCCCACACCCTCAGAATGCCCTCAGACCCCAGCCCTGATCACCTCGCCAGTGCATTGCTTGCATCTATTCCCCCCTCTAATCACACCTTGAGACACCCATCAATCACCTCCTGTCACCCCCTAGCACACCTACCCATCAGATCAGGCCCCAATTTGCCCCTTGTGGGCTCCTGATCACTCGGCCAAACCCTCAGATCCCCCTCAGACCCCCTTCCGATCACCTCCCCAGTGCATTGATTGCATCTATTTTCCCCTCTAACCACCCCCTGAGACACCCATCAATCACCTCCTGTCACCCCCCTAGCACTCCTATCCATCAGATCAGGCCCAATACAACCTGTCATCTAAAAGGCCACCCTGCTTATGACCGGTTCCACAAAATTCGCCCCCTCATAGACCACCTGTCATCAAAATTTGCAGATGCTTATACCCCTGAACAGTCATTTTGAGACATTTGGTTTCCAGACTACTCACGGTTTTGGGCCTGTAAAATGCCAGGGCGGTATAGGAACCCCACAAGTGACCCCATTTTAGAAAAAAAAGACACCCCAAGGTATTCTGTTAGGTGTATGACGAGTTCATAGAAGATTTTATTTTTTGTCAAAAGTTAGCGGAAATTAATTTTTATTGGTTTTTTTTCACAAAGTGTCATTTTTCACTAACTTGTGACAAAAAATAAAATCTTCTATGAACTCGCTATACACCTAACGGAATACCTTGGGGTGTCTTCTTTCTAAAATGGGGTCACTTGTGGGGTTCCTATACTGCCCTGGCATTTTAGGGGCCCTAAACCGCGAGGAGTAGTCTAGAAAACAAATGCTTCAAAATGATCTGTGAATAGGACGTTGGGCCCCTTAGCGCACCTAGGCTGCAAAGAAGTGTCACACATGTGGTACCGCCGTACTCAGGAAAAGTAGTATAATGTGTTTTGGGGTGTATTTTTACACATACCCATGCTGGGTGGGAGAAATTTCTATGTAAATGGACAATTGTGTGTAAAAAAATCAAACAATTGTCATTTACAGAGATATTTCTCCCACTTAGCATGGGTATGTGTAAAAATACACCCCAAAACGCATTATACTACTTCTCCTGAGTACGGCGGTACCACATGTGTGGCACTTTTTTACACCCTAAGTACGCTAAGGGGCCCAAAGTCCAATGAGTACCTTTAGGATTTCACAGGTCATTTTGCGACATTTGGTTTCAAGACTACTCCTCACGGTTTAGGGCCCCTAAAATGCCAGGGCAGTATAGGAACCCCACAAATGACCCCATTCTAGAAAGAAGACACCCAAAGGTATTCCGTACGGAGTATGGTGAGTTCATAGAAGATTTTATTTTTTGTCACAAGTTAGCGGAAAATGACACTTTGTGAAAAAAAACTATTAAAATCAATTTCCGCTAACTTGTGACAAAAAAATAAAAACTTCTATGAACTCACCATACTCCGTAAACCGCGAGGAGTAGTCTTGAAACAAAAATGACCTGTGAAATCCTAAAGGTACTCATTGGACTTTGGGCCCCTTAGTGCAGTTAGGGTGCAAAAAAGTGCCACACATGTGGTATCGCCGTACTCGGGAGAAGTAGTATAATGTGTTTTGGGGTGTATTTTTACACATACCCATGCTGGGTGGGAGAAATACCTCTGTAAATGACAATCTTTTGATTTTTTTACACACAATTGTTCATTTACAGAGGTATTTCTCCCACCCAGCATGGGTATGTGTAAAAATACACCCCAAAACACATTGTACTACTTCTCCCGAGTATGGCGATACCACATGTGTGGCACTTTTTTGCACCCTAACTGCGCTAAAGGGCCCAAAGTCCAATGAGTACCTTTAGGATTTCACAGGTCATTTTGAGAAATTTCGTTTCAAGACTACTCCTCACGGTTTAGGGCCCCTAAAATGCCAGGGCAGTATAGGAACCCCACAAATGACCCCATTTTAGAAAGAAGACACCCCAAGGTATTCCGTTAGTAGTATGGCGAGTTCATAGAAGATTTTATTTTTTGTCACAAGTTAGCGGAAATTGATTTTAATTGTGGTTTTTCACAAAGTGTCATTTTCCGCTAACTTTTGACAAAAAACCGTGAGGAGTAGTCTTGAAACGAAATTTCTCAAAATGACCTGTGAAATCCTAAAGGTACTCATTGGACTTTGGGCCCTTTAGCGCAGTTAGGGTGCAAAAAAGTGCCACACATGTGGTATCGCCGTACTCAGGAGAAGTAGTATAATGTGTTTTGTGGTGTATTTTTACACATACCCATGCTGAGTGGGAGAAAGATCTCTGTAAATGGACAATTGTGTGTAAAAAAAATTAACAAATTGTCATTTACAGAGATATTTCTCCCACCCAGCATGGGTATGTGTAAAAATACACCCCAAAACACATTATACTACTTCTCTTGAGTACGGCAATACCACATGTGTGGCACTTTTTTGCAGCCTAACTGCGCTAAGGGGTCCAAAGTCCAATGAGCACCTTTAGGCTTTACAGGGGTGCTTACAATTTAGCACCCCCCAAAATGGCAGGACAGTAAACACACCCCACAAATGACCCCATTTTGGAAAGTAGACCCTTCAAGGTATTCAGAGAGGGGCATGGTGAGTCCGTGGCAGATTTCATTTTTTTTTGTCGCAAGTTAGAAGAAATGGAAACTTTTTTTTTTTTCTCACAAAGTGTCATTTTCCGCTTACTTGTGACAAAAAATAATATCTTCTATGAACTCACTATGCCTCTCAGTGAATACTTTGGGATGTCTTCTTTCCAAAATGGGGTCATTTGGGGGGTATTTATACTATCCTGGAATTCTAGCCCCTCATGAAACATGACAGGGGGTCAGAAAAGTCAGAGATGCTTGAAAATGGGAAAATTCACTTTTTGCACCATAGTTTGTAAACGCTATAACTTTTACCCAAACCAATAAATATACACTGAATGGGTTTTTTTTAATCAAAAACATGTTTGTCCACATTTTTCGCGCTGCATGTATACAGAAATTTTACTTTATTTGAAAAATGTCAGCACAGAAAGTTAAAAAAATCATTTTTTTGCCAAAATTCATGTCTTTTTTGATGAATATAATAAAAAGTTAAAATCGCAGGAGCAATCAAATAGCACCAAAAGAAAGCTTTATTAGTGACAAGAAAAGGAGCCAAAATTCATTTAGGTGGTAGGTTGTATGAGCGAGCAATAAACCGTGAAACTGCAGTGGTCTGAATGGAAAAAAAGTGGCCGGTCCTTAAGGGGTAGAAAGCCCTAGGTCCTCAAGTGGTTAAAGAACAGTCAACCTTTAAAAAGAACCGTGTGATGCACGGGCGCTGTAGTAAAAACTCTAGTGACAAGACTATATACTCTGTAAGGGCCCATTTCCAGTAGCCTCGAATTTGCATCGCATAACATCAAAAACGAGGTCAATGCATGTCAATGGAGTAGTTTCCATTGCATGAAAATTTTTCAATGTGATACGACTCAGGAATAGAACCACATGCATGCTGCAGATATCTTCAGCACACATCCAGTTCCCATAGTACTATAGGCGGACTGATCCGCCGACAGCGCGTACACACGCACTACTGACGGCTGAACGTCCACCCAGCGGGATGGTCTTGACGGACTCGTCGTTGCCGGATGTAGTGCGTGTGTAAGCACCTTAAGTGTTTACCTGAAGTCGCTGCAATACTGGAGCCACCAGCGGGACCGCGGAAGGGGCCAAGAGGATGCTGGGGGACCTCCAGGGCTACAGTGGGCTGGAGGTAGCCTCGGGTAAGTTCAGTTTTTGTTTTTTGCCGCCGTTTAGGGTCCCTTAAATAGAACATAAGTACTATAGAACAGAGTCTAATATTTGTATTTTCCGTTTAAGGGCTGTGTTTTTAAAGGCTTAATTCTAAACAGCAGCTATGACATTCTTATGTAAAATCTGCTTCATTCATCTGCAAAACAAACAGACACAACAATCCTTTTAGTTTTGCAGCACTAAAATGTTGTTGGCATTGTTTTCTCAGCCAAATAGAAGTGTTTTGCCTTCTACTCCCTTTTCATAACATCGGGCTCTGCTCAACTTCCTTTTCGACTGATTTGCATAAATAACAGAGGTAGCTTTCTAACACTTGCAATGTAGGAAAAAAGATAGGAACCTCAGGCAAGTTATTAGTAGGACAAGTACCATATGTATGTATGTTTATAGCATCAAATCATGTCAGGTTAGGAATGCTTTAAAGCTGCTTCTTTTGATATAATTTTTACAGCAGACTTAATTTTGTAAATGTATCCTTCTCATATCAGTATTTTTATTTTTTATTGTGAAGCCAGTAACCCACCAATTACTAGCAGTACTAGGATTTCTCAGTTCTGCAAGTGCTTTTTACTTCTATCCAGGAAGGTTACCAGTTTCATTACATTCATTTTCTGTTTATTTTATTCCCATTGCAGTGTCACATAAACAGTGCCTTGACCTCTTTCCACACTGCCCTGGAGCTAGCGACAGATCAACGAGAGATACAGCATGTGTGTCTGTATGAAATAGGTAAGCTTTACATCTGTCTATCTCTCTGCACCGACCATTCCATATGGTGACCTGCATGTTCTTTACATAAGGACTGTGTATGAACTGATATGTTTACATATGCCAGTAGTAATCCTATGTAGGTCAGTGTTTCCTAACTCTAACAGAGAAGGGGGCACTTCACAGAGCCCAACATTACATGACGCTCTTCTCAGCCAGTCAAACACAATAGTCTTTTAGGAGTTTATCTCTCCAGTATTGGAATAATCTATTAGACCTAGCTCTTTCATATGCGAAAACCATGATTTACACAGTACCTCTATAGCATACATAAGAATTGCTATTACCCCATATGACTTAATAGTAATCCCTTCAGCTCTCATTATATTATGAAAGCATAGGATCTGTAGCCATGTACATTAAAACAGGGCGTCCAGAATATTACTGATATTGGGTGCTGAATAAAACAGAGTGTGCTTCAGCCACCATTTATTGCTATAGCCACAGCAACTGCTGCTGTAGCCCCCATTTATTGCTGTAACTTTCACAGTACCAAGTGTGCTATATCCACTATTTATTGCTCTAGCCACAACAACTGCTGCTGTAGCCAATCATTTTTCCATTCGCCCAAATTTCTTTCTTGGCTCCCGATTGCTGCTAATTAACATTATACTTTATAGTCGCGCCCAAATTGTCCAGTAGCCACCAGTGTTGCCAACCTTACACATTATTTTTTGACAAAGACATAAAAATGTACTGACAAAGGATTTTTTTTACTGACAAAAAAATGGGCGTGGTCACGCAACAGAATGTGGCCATGGTTATGGGTGGGGCCGAATATACATGATTTTAGCAGTACTGTAAAAGGTCTGTCGGGGAAGTTTGGGCTCTGCCATAGTGTTTCCCCCCAAAATACATGTAATCTTACAGCATTTCACCAAAAATACACGTAATCTGGCAGAGGTTCTTCCAAAATACAGATAATATGGCAGTGGTTCCCCAAAAATAGATGTAATCTGGCAGCAGGGGTTCCCCCAACATACACATAATCTGGCAGCGGTTCCCCAAAATACACTTAATCTGGCAGCAGCAGTTCCCCAAAAAAACAGATAATCTGGCAGCAGTTCTCCCAAAACAATAGTCGCCCAAAAGAATTCTGTCCCCCAGGATAGGTTGCTAGGTCTATAGGTGTCCCCAGAATAGGTAAACAGGTCTATAGGTGTCCTCAGAAAAGGTAGCCAGGTGTATAGATGTCCCCTGAATAGGTAGCCAGGTGTATAAATGTCCCCAGAATAGGTAGCCAGGCATATAGATGTCCCCAGAATAGGTAGGCAGGTTTATAGATGTCCCCAGAATAGGTAGGCAGGTTTATAGATATCCCCAGAATAGGTAGCCAGGAGTATAGATGTCCCCAGAATGGGTAGCCAGGAGTATAGATGTCCCCAAAATAGGTAGGCAGGTGTATAGATGTCCCCAGAATAGGTAGGCATGCATATAGATGCCCCCAGAATAGGTAGCCAGGCGTATAGATGTCCCCAGAATAGGTAGCCAAGTGTATAGATGTCCCCAGAATAGGCAGGCAGGAGTATAGATGTCCCCTGAATAGGTAGCCAGGACTTTAGGGTTCCCCTCCAGCAGAAGGGGAGGCAGCGCAGAGAAGGGAGCGCGGTGGGCACATCAGCGAGGAAAGGGGGGAGACCTCACCTGGGGCTCCCCCCTCCAGATCTGAGTATTGTGCAGCGGGCGGGGACTTACCTCTGTCTGGTCTGGTGTAGATCAGAGCAGCGGCACGCAGAACTTCCTCCGGCGCATGAATCAAGGCAGAGGTAAGTGCTGCCAGCCGCACACTACTTAGTTCTGGAGGGGGAAGCGAGGGAGGGGGAGCCTCAGCCCCTTCCCCGCTGCTGTGCCCACCGCTCATGCTTGTCTGCGCTGCCTCCCCTCCTGCTCTCAGGGCGGCCAATCGACGCTGCTGAATTCCTTACGGAATTCACAGGCAGCTAAATTTGAATCAAAATTTACGCTATGCCCATAAATTTACGGGCAGTTGGCAACATTGGTAGCTGCGTGCACCCAAATTGTTTGCTTCCCCTGTAGACTCCACCTTAAACTAAGCAGCACCACATTCACTAAAAATGCTGCTGCATTCCAACGTGCACAAGGTCACTCTCTGCATGTACTACCCATCTGCAGTCACTAAAAGATAGAACGTAAATTATAACCCTTCTGACCATGAGTGGCCCAGCCACACACACGGCAGTGCCAGGACATTTCAGATGGCTCCATCACTTATACCGTATATACTCGCATATAAGCCGAGATACCCACTTTCCCCCCAGAAACCAGGAAAAAATTGACTCGCATATAAGCCCCTCCCCAGTACAGTACCCCTCCCCATAGCTAGATGTGCCACAAGGATGATACAGCAGTGTCTCAAGATGCCACTAGATGGGGTCATAGATATGAGACAGCGAATGCCACACAGGATCATTGCACTGCTGACACGTTGCTTGCACACTGCTCCACAAGCCCGGAGACATAGGCAGTCTTGAGCAGCACACTCTGCACACCATGTTGCATGGGATGCGGGGCACAGACACAGCAGGGAGCCTGCTGGCAAGAGCAGAATTACTAGTGCATGATCCATTCTGCTCAACTGACCCGCATATAAGCCGAGGGGGTAACTTTTCAGCACATTTTTTGTGCTGAAACATTAGGATTATACGTGAGTATATACAGTAATAAGGGCAGGAAGCATGGCAAACCCACAGGCAGGAAGCTGAATGTCTTTGAAATTTGAATTTGTCAGCCCCATGAGTACTGCAATCTTTTGGGAATAGCCCAGAGCAGTGTCCTGGAACTCTGCATGTCTATAGATGTTCTTCTGGCTGTATGTGGGCTCACAATTTTGAATTAAAAACTTCTTGAAAACATTTTTTATAAAAAAAAAAAAAATAAAGCAAACAAAAACATGCATGGATTGGCTATCAAAAGATATTTCCTAATATGGCAGGTTTGCACAAGGTCATACAAGGGACATGGGCTAGAACATGCATCACCCCAGATCCCCCTGAAAGAGTGTGCTCTGAAATATCCCAGTATGGAATGAAGGTCATATTACTGTGCTCTGGACACCTCTCCCTTGTGGGATTCTGCAGAATGATTCAGGTGTAGAGCAGAGCAGCATGCAGGTGGGTCGGTGTCAGCAGGGAGGGCTGTGCGGTGCTCTGCAGAGTTAACCATTGCATCCATTTGCCTGCAGTGCAGTATTTTCATACTTCCAGCTCTGTCTTCTGTATTGATAAGCATGTGCTATTAAGCTAACTACTTTTCTTTGTGTAAGCAAATGATTCCTTTCCATCTGACCTTTGTGTTCCCTTAGGCTGGTGCAGCATGATAGAAATGAACTTTAAGGATGCCTTCCGATCTTTTGAGAGACTGAAAAATGAATCCAGGTGGTCCCAGTGTTACTATGCTTATCTCACTGCAGGTGGGTATCCCTATAAGCTGAGGGGTGGAATGGGCTCCTTTTACACAGAATCTATTGTGTTGCCTTTACCGCTGCATCGTCACACTGTGCATTTATTATGCACTGAGCAGAGATGGTCGATGAGGAACTAATAATTCCAGCTTGTATGTAAATATAATGCAAATTACATGCTGCTTGGCATTGGGACAGTTTTGATTGGTCCATGTCTGAGCTGCATACATTTTTCATAATATTTTCACCAAAGGGGGAATTATAAACATCTCATCAACTAGCAGTGAGCAGTCAGGCAATGGAGGAAGCTGCAGAACTGATAAAAGGCCTGACATTGGCTTTCTGCCTGCGCAGTGTAGCAGACGCGTGTGAATCAGAAAGCTTGATTAAGACAAGGCACAGAATATTTATATTGCGCTTTTCTCCTGGTGGACTCTTTAAGTGCCAGAGCAGCAGCCACTTAAGGCGTGCTCCACGGGCAACCAGGATCATTAGGTAGCCTTGCCCAAAGACTCCTTACTGTTTAATAAACTGGCTTGAGATGAGATTCGAACCCATTATCAAAAAGCTCAAATTTCAACATCAGCAGCAGCCTTACCAGTACGCTATCCAGCTGGCAATAAAGAGAGTTCCCAGTGTTTTTTTTTCATGTCAGATATGCCACATTTACAGTATGTCTTTTAACTATTTGTTTAGCGTTTGCCTAGGGTTCCTATTTTAGCTCTATATAACCTTCAAGCCTGAAATAGATTAGAGTTGGTTTAAAGTCCATTTAAATCAAATTCACTGGGCTGCATTATACTCTTGGAGGTTTATTCTCTAAGCAGCGTTATGCTCTAATGCACAGATTTACGCTTGTTGTTTTAGCATTCCGCCTGTGCAGAAAGGTTTAGGCATATAAGCTATTACTAATCAATACACAACTTCCACTAAATATGTAGCACATAAAATAATGAGTGAGTAATCCGATAATAAGCGCAATGTTGTTGCACGCTTGTGTGTTATAGGCTTGCGCTCCCATTACTATATGCTGTATACGTTTAAAGGACATTACGTTTTAAGCCGTAAGACTTCACACGTGTAAACTATTAGGCTTGCTTGGTGCACTAAAATAATGTGCGTAAATCCACACATTACCGCATAACGCTGCATTGTGAGACAGCCTGTATGGCTCAGTTATTCCCAAACAGAAAGGCGAGTCATCGCTGAAAGGGAAATTCCTATTATGTTAAAATAAGTAGAATCTCCATCAACGTGGATCAGTGCTGTGCAAGTCTTGTTTTCAGTTTGATGTTATGCAAAAGGATATTTTCATTTCAATCTGCAGCCAGGTAAGAATTTCAGAGAGAGAGCTGTTGGCTGCCTACACACTGCAGGCCGATTCCCGATCTAATATAGAATGAAATTGTTTGGGAATCGGCCTTATAATGCCACCTCACCGCCCAGGATGCATTCCCCTAAATGTTTTATGTGCGGTGCCCATGCATTTATAATTTACCTGTCACACCATCCGCTGAGTGTCCCCAGAGTGTCCACCATACTTCCATGGCGCCCCAAGTGGATGCTGGCGTTATTGCACATGGGGCACGTGTGTGACGTCATACATGCATTCCACGTGCAATACAGTATGCCAGTAGTCATGTGGGACCCAGATGTAGAAGTACGGCGGACACAGCAGTAGACGACGTGACAGGTAAAGTATAAATGCATGGGCACCCGGAGGCACATAAAACATTTGGGGAACAACAAGCGGGGGATTCCAACACCCAGATCGAGAACGTCAGCCCAAGATTTCCAAGCATGTCTGATCAACGCATTTGACCAATTTTGTCCCAAAATTAGTCAAATTATCGATCGGGCATGCTCTTGGTGGCACCGATGTTTATTCGATTCAATAATTATCAAAACGCATGGTCGATCGGTTGCCAAGTCGATAGATGTATGGCCACCTTAATAGTTCCTACACTGCTCTGCACTGCTATGCATGGCGAGGGGCATTGTGGGGTGGTTAGAGTTGTGGCAGGGGTGTGTCTTAAACTGTCCCTCTTTCTTATATCAAAAAGTTGGGAGGTATGCTTTATAAGGCAGGGCCGCCATCAGAATTTTCTGGGCCCTATACTGGGAAAAGCTACTGGGCCCCCCTCACTCCCCTGTGCCTCCACATGTCTAATCACAATCTGATAGGTAGTTTGTAGTAGCAGTTACGTAGTGATAGGTGTATTGTAGTGGCCAGCAGGTGTGGGAAGCCACTTGGTGTAGTCGGCCTCCTCCACCTGCCATAACAGACTCACAAGGGGGGGGGGGGGCACATGCAGACCCGGGGCAAAGCCACAATACTCATGTGGCTAAAAGGGGCCATGCTGCAGGAGTGATTGACAGCTGGGACCCATGTGGGACTGCCACTGTTTGGGCCCTAGACTGTTTTGGGGCCCCATACAGCAGTACCTCTTATACTGCCCTGAAGGCGGCCCTGTTATAAAGTATAAATTACAAATGATATCCTTATTCAATCAGTGCATAATCCTTTAAAACATGGAGTTCTTAAAGCACATGCAGCAGCCTCCAGATGTATTCAACTGACCTATCTACTGCAGTCACACTGTATGGAGCAACCTGATACTTAAATGTGATTATGGTCTATATGACATCCTACTCTTACAAATTCATTGAGACATGTTATCTGCTAATGAGCTTTTAAATCAGGAATAATAAGTTATATTAACTGCACAGTCCTGACATTCATCTAGCCGTGCCACAGACACGAAAGCATTAATATGTGCCCTGCAATAGCGCTGCAGCAGTCTGCATGAATTGTACCTACTAATTATTGGGCTTCCTTCCTTGCAGTGTGTCAGGGTGCCACAGGAGACGTGGATGGAGCGCATGAAGTGTTCCGAGAAGTCCAGAAGCTTTTCAAGAGAAAAAACAATCAAATTGAGCAATTTTCAGTTAAAAAGGTTTGTGTGAACAGATTCAAAAAATGTAAATACTCTTTGAACCTTTTAAAGCCAGCCAATAATTTGTATCATCCAAATTCAAAGCATTCTGCCTATTTGGGAAATACTGCTTGAATGATGAGAATATGTTTTCTAATTAGCAATTTGCTAATTGTAGAATATATCTTATATTGTTTCAGGTGAGTAGAAGTCCCACAGTTCAGCGTAGGGCAGGACTGCATTGGCTTAGAGGCACAATTACAGCCCTGACTGATTGCATCACTTAGGTCTTCTTTTTTCTGTTTATAACAGGGTGAAAGGTTTAGAAAACAAACTCCAACCAAACAGCTGTGTGTCCTGGCGGCCATCGAGGTGCTCTACCTGTGGAAAGCCCTTCCTAACTGTTCCCTCTCCAATCTCCAGCACATGAGCCAAGGTACTGACTGCTACTACTGTACTCTGCACAGCCCAATAAAAATATAGAGAGAGATGGTTGTGAGTGTGTCCTAAGGCCTGGTTTGCCCTATACGCGTGCCGTGTACAATTTAGCAATGCGTAAGGTGTGTGGTACACAAGAACATCAAAATTGCATAGGCTGCACTGCTGGGTGCATTTTTTTCAAAACACAGCATTCATCCATTCACTATAGTGAATGGTATCAGCAGCGCAATACACAACAATGCAGATGGTGTGCAATAGCGTGTGTTACGTTCCGAATGTACGGCCGTCTGCAATTGCTAATGTGAATGAGACCTTAGTGGCTGCAGCTGACAAGTTCTTTAAAGGGACACCGAGCAGTGCAGAAACTATGGAAAGATGCACATCATTTTAAAGCTCTCTTTCTCCTCTTTCCAATGATATATAAACCGCCACCCTACGCCTTTTAGTTTTCACTATTTTCGCGATTGAAATTGCCGCGGCCACGATTTCGATCGCGAAAATAGAGAAAACTGAAAGGCGTAGGGCAACGATTTAGGTATCGTCAGAAAGAGGAGAAAGAGAGCTTTAAAATGATATCCATCTTTCCATAGTTATATTGTATTACACAGGGCGACTTTTTGTCAAAGTCAGCAGCTGCATTCAGCAGAATGGAGCTGCTGACACCCAGGAAAGTGTTGTCCTGTGTAATACAACATAACTATGGCTTGATGGATATCATTTTAAAGCTCTCTTTCTCCTCTTTCTGACGACACCTAAATCGTTGCCCCTCGCCTTTTAGTTTTCTCTATTTTCGCGATCGAAATCGCGGCCGCGGCAATTTCAATCGCGAAAATAGCGAAAACTAAAAGGCGTAGGGTGGTGGTTTATATATCATTGGAAAGAGGAGAAAGAGAGCTTTAAAATGATGTGCATCTTTCCATAGTTTCTGCACTGCTCGGAGTCCCTTTAAGTCTGACAAGAAAAGAGCGTTATACATTGTTTGCTATATACTGTACATATAACATGTTTCATTTTTACATTAGGGCTTATTTTCAGATGATGTCTTAGTTTTACACGAACAGCTATCTACATTAATTCCTGAATAAAAAAAGATCTGTTTATTCAAACATAGCGATGTCATCACATTCTGAAATGTCACAACTTTCCAAACCCTGAATTCCTTCATGAATTCCTCATAATTGACTCTATTTCCTTTCTCCATGTACAACAATCTACCGCTTCCCTTACGTATACCGTAGCTGCCTATTAAAATTGGCTTTTTATAAACGCTTTCTAGGGATTATTTTTGAATTAGGGCTTATATTTCGAACAGCCTCAAAAAATCATGAAGTCATGCTAGTGCGTATTTTTGGGGTAGGTTTTATTTCCAGGGAAAACGAATGTATACTGTATAATATATCATCTACCTACTAATAATCTCAAAAGTCGTTAAAATGCCCTGGAAGTCTTTGCCTTATATAAGTAAACCTACTGTACAACAAGGTGCCATTACTTCCTCTCCTCATGGGTTGTAAGGGAACCTGTCCTGTAGAAGGGGACGAGTATCTGACATACACCACTCTATGGTAAATTTAGGAGACAGGAGGCGCCCAAATTATACAGGTTTACTAGTCAGTAATAGAACTAAAAGATTAACCATGAGCCAAAATAAACTATTAAAAATATAGTTTCATTTATTGGAAATGATCAGCATAGTGACAACGCGTTTCTCGGCGTAAGCCGCTTCCTCAGGTCAAGTGTGTGCCGTTAGTGCAGTATCCGAGTCCTAGAGCGCCCATCAGTAGCTACGCCGAGAAACGCGTTGTCACTGTGCTGATCATTTCCAATAAATGAAACTATATTTTTAATAATTTTTTTGGGCTCATGGTTAATCTATTAGTTCTATTACTGACGAGTAAACCTGTATAGTCTTTTTTTCAAATTGGGCGCCTACTGTCTCCTAAATTTATTTACTAATACCCTATTTGATAGGGTTTTCGACGCCTTATGATTAGGCGAATCGAATATATTTTCATTTTTGGAGTTGCGACCTAGAACATCGTGGAAAAGGCCGAGTGAGGACGGTACTTCCTCACCTGCATATATGAGTGGTTGCCTCTTCTAAGCAACCCACCTTTGTGAGTATATTTCTACTAGATCTTTTACACCAGAAACCGTTTTTAGACGATATCACACCAGAGCGGGCTCCCGGTGTCCGGGTGTCTTTTTTGTCTTTTTCAGTCATATCTCCTACCACTCTATGATGTCATTTGTGTACTGGAAGGGGCCAGTTTTACTTTGAATTTCAAATTAGCTTTAAGTCAGGGTAAGAACCACCTCATGCGTTTGTATAGGTAAGAGAGTGTCAATAATCGGTGTTAAGTAAACTTAAAAATATACTTTTGTCCTGGTGGCACATAATCCAGTTCCATGCAATTTCTTCCATTATTATGGCTTTCATTGTGTCAGTCAGCAAGAGCCATCTACAGCTCCTGTCGTGTGACTTCCACAGACATTACAGAGACATGAAGTAGAGATTTAAACAGGGCTGTGGAGTCGGTCCAAAAATCCACCGACTCCGACTCCTCAGTTTAGGATTCCTCCGACTCCACGACTCCGACTCCTCTAATTTGCATATTACAATTTTGTTGATTAAAAGTATGTAACATGAAATTCGTCTCTTGACTGCCAACGCTTAGGAATTTTACAAGACAACTGAAGTGAGAAGGATATGTAGACTACTATATTTATTCCCTTTAGACTAAAACTAGTCCTTGGTAAGAGTACTTGTAAAAGGTACAAACCGGAACAAAGAGCATCTATCAGGCCCTAGGCAATGTAAGTGTGGGTACATGTAAGAATGATGTGCAGGTACTCTGCAGGGGAATGAGGAGATTGTAAACAGACAACACCTCTGTGTTCAATGTGCACAGCATTCTCAGTGGATTCCCTGCAGCTCTGTGGGGAGTGCATATGTAGAGTATAGTACTACTGTGTAACAAAGTAAACCTGAGACAGATGAAATTAAAGTTTTATACATACCTGGGGCTTCCTCCAGCCGCCTTCAGGATAATCAGTCCCTCGTTGTCCTCCTCCACCACCTGGATCTTCTGCTATGAGTCCAGGTACTTGAGCCAGTCGGGCGTAGTGCGCATGCACACACTCCGCCGCCAGGAGCATACTACACCTGTGCAGCACAATTGCGCAGGTGCAGAATGTTCCTGGCTGTGGGAGCGGCATGCGGCCGGACAGCGCTGACTGGCTGAATTACCAGGACTCATAGCAGAAGATCCGGGTGGTGGAGGACAGCGAGGGACTGATTAGCCTGAAGGGGGCTGGAGGAAGCCCCAGGTATGTATAAAACTTTACTTTTCATCCGTCTCAGTTACCCTTTAATTTGTAGTCACCAAACCAAATTTTAACAACATATCACATTATTTGATTTCATAAGCAAAGGGAGTGCATACATTTGCATAAATCCGCATCAATGCAGAATTATTTCCATCTCGTTGACCATCTCTATTAGTGACACAGCTACACATCAGGCTTTATTCTTACAGCATAGATGTTATTTAGTATATATAAGAGATTCCTGTGTACACATCATATATACAGTCACAATCAGATATGTATATCTGACCTTAAAAATACGGGGACTGCTTTATTGAAGCAGCACAAGTAACTAATTTTGATTGATTTATTTCATTTTTGTGGACTAAGCACAGCTATTACTGTATATATACTGTATATATACATTATTTTTAATGACTATTATCTGAGAAATAGAACATTTTATCATATTTTCTATTTTAATTACACAAGAAGGTCTTGGATCAGCACCCATCCAGCATAGAGAGAAACGTGTGCCCAAGCTTATGGCGTTCCACACCACTGGAGCCGTCAATTCAGTAAATCCACATGGAGCAGGCACCAGCGATGAAAAAAGTCATCTCTTTATTGATCACATAGATTAAAATCAGCAGTGATATTACAACGACAGACCGCTGTTTCCAGCCATGGGGCTCTTTATCAAGTTGTCAAAAGAACTGCAAAATAATAAACTAAACTATAAAAAAATAAAATAAAATAACATAAAAATGTTTGTATTGCAGTTCTTTTGACAACTTGATAAAGAGCCCCATGGCTCGAAACAGCGGTCTGTCGTTGTAATATCACTGCTGATTTTAATCTATGTGATCAATAAAGAGATGACTTTTTTCATCGCTGGTGCCTGCTCCATGTGGATTTACTATTTTAATTACAGTTACAAATTCATTAGGAGTCGGAGTCGGTGCATTTTTTCCCGACTCCGACTCCAGGCACCCAAAATTGCCCGACTCCGACTCCACAGCCCTGGATTTAAAGCCCAATTACAAGAATCGGTTGGTGGGTTTTATTGCTACTTTGCCACTATTGGAAAATTATTCTCTACTTCCTGCCTCTGGGACCTCCATGGACTTTAGTGGCTTTGACTTGAAAACACAGTATGAAATGAGGAACAGGAAATGAGGAACGACAATAAAAAACAACGAAAAAGAAACGAAAAAAGAAATGAGGAACAACCATAAAAAACAATCTTCTTGGATAGAAAATCTTCCCCTCTCTATAAAATATGTGTATTTGTTACTGTTTCCCTCTTTCTGTCTGGGCAAGAACTAATAAATAAATCACATTGGTAGGGGCACAGCAATGGAATAGCAACAAATCTAATTACCTACCAGACTTTCTAAAACAAACCTCATTCCTGGGTTTGGGGTCTAAAGGACAACTGAAGTGAGAGGGATATGGATGCTGATTTATTTATTTCCTTTTAAACAATGCAAACTGCATGGCTGTCCTGCTGATCCTCTGCATCTAATACTTTTAGACTAAAGACTTGTACACACGTCATACTGAAGCCGACGACGGGTCCGTCGGCACCTCCCGCTGGGCTGGTTTTCAGCAGACAGTACAGCGTGTGTACACTCTGTCAGTGGACTGATAAGGCTGTTTCAGAGCGATCCGCCGGGCGGAACCTTATCAGTCTGCCGACAGACTGTACACATGCTGTCCTGTCTGCTGAAAACCCGCCCAGCGGGAGGTGCCGACGGACCCGTTGTCGGCTTCAGTATGACGTGTGTACGAGCCTATAGACCCTAAACAAGTATGCAGATCACATGTTTCTGACTGAAGTCTGACTGGATTAGCTGTATGCTTGTTTCAAGTGTTTGATTCAGGCTCTACCAATGCCACAGAGATCAGCAGGACTGCCAAGCAGTCAGTGTGTTCCGGTACGCTTCAGTGAGAGTCTCTCAGGTCCACAAGAAAAGACCATGGTGACAATGCTTCCTGAGCGCAAGCACTTTGGTACCACAGTGGGAGAGGGTTGTTTATTGGCTGTAACTGTGATTTCTACATTTGCACCCAATGGGACACAAGTCTGGGCAGACAAGCTTAGTGGGTGGGTTCTACTTCATAATAAGGAGAGATGAACCTCTGTCCAGTATGAATCTGTGTGCTGCTGTCTGCACTGTGGGATCTAGTCTGCTCCTACAGAGGGAATGACATCATGAGCGACAGAACAGAACTGTTGAGTACAGAAGAGAATAATATTTCCAAGATATTCATAAAAGGAACTAATGTTGTGCCAGAACACTTTTCTGAACCCTGCAGCACCTCAGCAATGCTGCACGCTTTATATAGCCAGAGGCGGAAGTGACGGCCTACACTTACATGCTGCTTTATAACCATTGCTCACTTCATATTTCATAACTGGGTTACCACAGGGATAAAAGCACTTATTCATGTGCGTTTAAAAGTCTTTCACTGTCTAATGGCATAAGCATCCACAGGCATAAGGAAATGCTTCTCCAGCATTTTATTCAGAAATGCCTTTTATGTATGTTATATAAAATGCTGCAATAGACTGAAAGCTATGAAGCGTATGGGGGGTTATATGAAGACCACATGATGGGTAGAAGCATTTCTGTCAGGTAATCTTCTCTTATTATGTACTTGTAAAGCTTTCACTTGGTAGACCATTTACTCCATTCCATTATTTCTCCTGTGCTGCAGCTTGTCACGAGGTGGTTGATCCCTCGGTTGTTGGATTAAGGAACCTGCTCCTCGGTGCTATTCACAAATGTCTGGGGAATGCTGAAGATGCAATTCAGGTGAGCTACAATAAAATACTGCTCCTAACAACCCAAACCCTCCCTGTAATAGTATGGAGGAGCTGCCAGCTGCAGATCGCCAGATCACTCAGGGGTGTCTAAATGGGGATACAGCAGGAGATCCCTCCACCCTGCAAGTTAATAGGCATCATCAGGAACAACTTATTTCTTTGCTTGGAAAGAGCTGAAAAGCTTTTTTTTTATAGCCAAGGTACATAAATCGATAAGGAGATATCAATTTGTGAGATAAGTTTTATGAATCAAGCCTGAGTCTCAGCCTGAGTTAGGGATATAGAATAGAATGTCTAAGCCTGAGTTAGGGGTGTAGCATAGAATGTCTCGGCCTGAGTTAGGGATGTAGCATAGAATGTCTCGGCCTGAGTTAGGCATAGAATGTCTCGGCCTGAGTTAGGGATGTAGCATAGAATGTCTCGGCCTGAGTTAGGGATGTAGCATAGAATGTCTCGGCCTGAGTTAGGGATGTAGCATAGAATGTCTCGGCCTGAGTTAGGGATGTAGCATAGAATGTCTCGGCCTGAGTTAGGGATGTAGCATAGAATGTCTCGGCCTCAGTTAGGGATGTAGCATAGAATGTCTCAGCCTGAGTTAGGGATGGAGCATAGAATGTCTCGGCCTGAGTTAGGGATGTAGCATAGAATGTCTCAGCCTGAGTTAGGGATGTAGCATAGAATGTCTCGGCCTGAGTTAGGGATGTAGCATAGAATGTCTCGGCCTGAGTTAGGGATGTAGAATAGGATGTCTCGGCCTGAGTTAGGGATGTAGCATAGAATGTCTCAGCCTGAGTTAGAGAGGTAGCATAGGATGTCTCGGCCTGAGTTAAGGATGTAGCATAGAAAGTCTCAGCCTGAGTTAGGGATGTAGCATAGGATGTCTCGGCCTGAGTTAGGGATGTAGCATAGAATGTCTCGGCCTCAGTTAGGGATGTAGCATAGAATGTCTCGGCCTGAGTTAGGGATGTAGCATAGAATGTCTCGGCCTGAGTTAGGGATGTAGCATAGAATGTCTCGGCCTGAGTTAGGGATGTAGCATAGAATGTCTCGGCCTGAGTTAGGGATGTACCATAGAATGTCTCGGCCTCAGTTAGGGATGTAGCATAGAATGTCTCGGCCTGAGTTAGGGATGGAGCATAGAATGTCTCGGCCTGAGTTAGGGATGTAGCATAGAATGTCTCAGCCTGAGTTAGGGATGTAGCATAGGATGTCTCAGCCTGAGTTAGGGATGTAGCATAGAATGTCTCAGCCTGAGTTAGGGATGTAGCATAGGATGTCTCGGCCTGAGTTAGGGATGTAGCATAGAAAGTCTCGGCCTGAGTTAGGGATGTAGCATAGAATGTCTCGGCCTGAGTTAGGGATGTAGCATAGAATCTCTCAGCCTGAGTTAGGGATGTAGCATAGAATGTCTCGGCCTGAGTTAGAGATGTAGCATAGAATGTCTCGGCCTGAGTTAGGGATATAGAATAGAATGTCTCGGCCTGAGTTAGGGATGTAGCATAGAATCTCTCAGCCTGAGTTAGGGATGTAGCATAGAATGTCTCGGCCTGAGTTAGGGATGTAGCATAGAATGTCTCGGCCTGAGTTAGGGATGTAGCATAGAATGTCTCAGCCTGAGTTAGGGATGGAGCATAGAATGTCTCGGCCTTAGTTAGGGATGTAGCATAGAATGTCTCGGCCTGAGTTAGGGATGTAGCATAGAATCTCTCGGCCTGAGTTAGGGATGATATCATAGAATGTCTCGGCCTGAGTTAGGGATGTAGCATAGAATGTCTCGGCCTGAGTTAGGGATGTAGCATAGAATGTCTCGGCCTGAGTTAGGGATGTAGCATAGAATGTCTCGCCCTGAGTTAGGGATGTAGCATAGGATGTCTCGGCCCGAGTTAGGGATGTAGCATAGGATGTCTCGGCCTGAGTTAGGGATGTAGCATAGGATGTCTCGGCCTGAGTTAGGGATGTAGCATAGGATGTCTCGGCCTGAGTTAGGGATGTAGCATAGAATGTCTCGGCCTGAGTTAGGGATGTAGCATAGAATGTCTCGGCCTGAGTTAGGGATGTAGCATAGGATGTCTCGGCCTGAGTTAGGGATGTAGCATAGAAAGTCTCAGCCTGAGTTAGGGATGTAGCATAGAATGTCTCGCCCTGAGTTAGGGATGTAGCATAGAATGTCTCGGCCTGAGTTAGGGATGTAGCATAGAATGTCTCAGCCTGAGTTAGGGATGTAGCATAGAATGTCTCGGCCTGAGTTAGGGATGTAGCATAGGATGTCTCAGCCTCAGTTAAGGATGTACCATAGAATGTCTCGGCCTCAGTTAGGGATGTAGCATAGGATGTCTCGGCCTGAGTTAGGGATGTAGCATAGGATGTCTCGGCCTGAGTTAGGGATGTAGCATAGGATGTCTCGGCCTGAGTTAGGGATGTAGCATAGAATGTCTCAGCCTCAGTTAGGCATAGAATGTCTCAGCCTGAGTTAGGGATGTAGCATAGAATCTCTCGGCCTGAGTTAGGGATGTAGCATAGAATGTCTCGGCCTGAGTTAGGGATGTAGCATAGGATGTCTCGGCCTGAGTTAGGGATGTACCATAGAATGTCTCAGCCTGAGTTAGGGATGTAGCATAGGATGTCTCAGCCTGAGTTAGGGATGTAGCATAGAATGTCTCAGCCTGAGTTAGGGATGTAGCATAGAAAGTCTCAGCCTGAGTTAGGGATGTAGCATAGAATGTCTCGCCCTGAGTTAGGGATGTAGCATAGAATGTCTCGGCCTGAGTTAGGGATGTAGCATAGAATGTCTCAGCCTGAGTTAGGGATGTAGCATAGAATGTCTCGCCCTGAGTTAGGGATGTAGCATAGAATGTCTCGGCCTGAGTTAGGGATGTAGCATAGGATGTCTCGGCCTGAGTTAGGGATGTAGCATAGGATGTCTCGGCCTGAGTTAGGGATGTAGCATAGAATGTCTCGGCCTGAGTTAGGGATGTAGCATAGAATGTCTCGGCCTGAGTTAGGGATGTAGCATAGAATGTCTCGGCCTCAGTTAGGGATGTACCATAGAATGTCTCGGCCTGAGTTAGGGATGCAGCATAGAATGTCTCGGCCTGAGTTAGGGATGTAGCATAGAATGTCTCGGCCTGAGTTAGGGATGTAGCATAGAATGTCTCGGCCTCAGTTAGGGATGTACCATAGAATGTCTCGGCCTCAGTTAGGGATGTACCATAGAATGTCTCGGCCTCAGTTAGGGATGTAGCATAGAATGTCTCGCCCTGAGTTAGGGATGTAGCATAGGATGTCTCGGCCTGAGTTAGGGATGTAGCATAGAATGTCTCGCCCTGAGTTAGGGATGTAGCATAGAATGTCTCTGCCTGAGTTAGGGATGTAGCATAGAATGTCTCAGCCTGAGTTAGGGATGTAGCATAGAATCTCTCGGCCTGAGTTAGGGATGTAGCATAGAATGTCTCTGCCTGAGTTAGGGATGTAGCATAGGATGTCTCGGCCTGAGTTAGGGATGTAGCATAGAATGTCTCAGCCTGAATTAGGGATGTAGCATAGAATGTCTCGGCCTGAGTTAGGGATGTAGCATAGAATGTCTCGGCCTGAGTTAGGGATGATATCATAGAATGTCTCAGCCTGAGTTAGGGATGTAGCATAGAATGTCTCAGCCTGAGTTAGGGATGTAGCATAGAATGTCTCAGCCTGAGTTAGGGATGTAGCATAGAATGTCTCAGCCTGAGTTAGAGATGTAGCATAGAATGTCTCGGCCACTGACATACTCCATGTCCCTACCCCCAGCTCAGCCACTGACATACTCCATGTCCCTACCCCCAACTCAGCCACTGACATACTCCACGCCCCTATCCCCAACTCAGCCACTGATAAACTCCATGCCCCAATCCCCCACTCGAAAATTGCGCAAAAGGTGGATCAGCGCAACACCAGGCCGCCTCCGAATGGCCTCCAATCAGAGATGCGCTGAGCCCCCCCAGGAACTACAAACACACCTTGAACCCAAACAGAAGCTCTGCATATACACCAAAAGCATTGCTGTTAAGTGGGAGCAGCTGACCAAAAACGAATTAAATTAGTACATAGCAAGGAAATGAGCAGCGCTACTTAAAAACAGACTAGTGCCTACCTGCAAAAGAGTGCAAGCCCCACTTGTGGGGTCGAATACACACCGAGCATACACATGACCTGTCTACCACTGGAGGAGGATGTTGGTTTCCTGTAACAGCTTGCATGCAACCTATTAAGTACTCGTCCCTCCCACTGCGAAGTGGGGGGGGCTCAGCGCATCTCTGATTGGAGGCCATTCGGAGGCGGCCTGGTGTTGCGTTGATCCACCTTTTGCGCAATTTTCGATTTTTCAATTTTATTTGGTAGCGCACCCAGGCTATGCATATACATAGGTTAGGATTTAGTTAGTGTTAGGCCCCTCCCATGGAGGATTGACTTCTTCGCAGTGGGAGGGACGAGTACTTAATAGGTTGCATGCAAGCTGTTACAGGAAACCAACATCCTCCTCCAGTGGTAGACAGGTCATGTGTATGCTCGGTGTGTATTCGACCCCACAAGTGGGGCTTGCACTCTTTTGCAGGTAGGCACTAGTCTGTTTTTAAGTAGCGCTGCTCATTTCCTTGCTATGTACCAATCCCCCACTCAGCCACTGGCGTACTCCATGTGCTACTGTCCTACTGAATAGGTGCTGGCTTACTGCCCCTATCCCCAACTTAGCCACTGGTGTACTCCATGCCCCTATCCCCAACTCAGCCACTGACATACTCCATGCCCCTATCCCCAACTCAGCCACTGGTGTACTCCATGCCCCTATCCCCAACTCAGCCACTGACATACTCCATGCCCTTATCCTCAACTCAGCCACTGACCTACTCCATGCCCCTATCCCCAACTCAGCCACTGACATACTCCATGCCCCTATCCCCAACTCAGCCACTGACATACTCCATGCCCCTATCCTCAGCTCAGCCACTGGCATACTCCATGCCCCTATCCCCAACTCAGCCACTGTCATACTCCATGCCCCTATCCCCAACTCAGCCACTGGCATACTCCATGCCCCTATCCCCAACTCAGCCACTGACATACTCTATGCCCCTATCCCCAACTCAGCCACTGTCAAACTCCATGCCCCTATCCCCAACTCAGCCACTGACATACTCCATGCCCCTATCCCCAACTCAGCCACTGACATACTCCATGCCCCTATCCCCAACTCAGCCACTGACATACTCCATGCCCCTATTCCCAACTCCGCCACTGTCATACTCCATGCCCCTATCCCCAACTCAGCCACTGACATACTCCATGCCCCTATCCCCAACTCAGCCGCTGACATACTCCATACCCCTATCCCCAACTCAGCCACTGTCATACTCCATGCCCCTATCCCCAACTCAGCCACTGACATACTCCATGCCCCTATCCCCAACTCAGCCGCTGACATACTCCATGCCCCTATCCCCAACTCAGCCACTGTCATACTCCATGCCCCTATCCCCAACTCAGCCACTGACATACTCCATGCCCCTATCCCCAACTCAGCCACTGACATACTCCATGTCCCTATCCCCAACTCAGCCACTGTCATACTCCATGCCCCTATCCCCAACTCAGCCACTGGTGTACTCCATGTCCCAACCCCCAACTCAGCCACTGACATACTCCTTGTCCCTACCCCCAACTCAGCCACTGACATACTCCATGCCCCTATCCCCAACTCAGCCACTGGTGTACTCCATGTCCCAACCCCCAACTCAGCCACTGACATACTCCTTGTCCCTACCCCCAACTCAGCCACTGACATACTCCATGCCCCTATCCCCAACTCAGCCACTGACATACTCCATGTCCCTATCTCCAATTCACCCAGACAGTCTCCATGCCTCCAAACCTGAGTTGGAGGCATAGAGTTTGTCAGTGGTTAATTGAGGATAGAGGTATGGGCACAGAGTGCGTCAGCAGCTGATTTGATGATCGGGGCCTGGAGCATGTCTGTAACTGAGGGATTGAGGAATGGATTGTAACATTTTTATTGAGTTTCTGTTGTCTTGATGGCTTCATTCAGTGTAAATTGCTGATGATTATTTGATTGTCATTTGTTTGCATATGTTGTGTTATGTGTGAATAACAAGATCATTTCTCTTTCAGTTCTTCCAGCGTGCTATAAAAGATGAGCTGGGGCGACAGCAGAACCTGTACATTCAGCCATACGCCTGCTATGAGCTGGGCTGCATTTTGTTGGAGAATCCAGAGGTACACGTAATATGTAGCACTTGATGTCTTTTATTGTTTTATTTAAAGTCTACAATGTCCCAAAATAAAATGATGCTGTGAACAGACTAGAACAGGTAGGACTGAGATATACGTTTGGCAATGCATAGACTGGCATGCAACACCCATACTTATAACTTAACAGGGTAACCCCTCAGATGAATTCTTCTTTAAACAACTATCTTTCTCAGAACTTCTGCCAAACAAACACTTATCGATTATCAGGGGTCTAGTCCTGGGGAAAGAAGTGAGTGGACTCACTAGGAGAACGCGCGCCAAAAATGGGCGTGGTCAAGCACACCGTGGGCGTGGTCATAGGTGGGGCCAAATATACATGACCTTAGCAGTGATGTAAAAGGTCTGCCGAGGAAGTTTGAGCTCTGCTGTAGTGTATCCCCCAAAAATAGATGTAATCTGACAGCATTTCACCAAAAAGACACATAATCTGGTAGAAGTTCCTCCAAAATACAGATAATATGGAAGTGGTTCCCCCAAAACAGACAATGTGGCAGCAGTAGTTCCACCAACATACACATAATTTGGAAGCAGTTCCCCAAAATACGCGAAACCTGGCAGCGGATCGCCCAAAACACACGTAACACCCAAAGGACATATAATCTGGCAGTAGTGGTCCCCCAAACATACACAATCTGGCAGCAGTTCCCCAAAATACACGTAATCTGGCAGCAGCCGTTCCCCTAACATACACATAATCTGGCAGCTGTTCCCCAAAATACATAACAGCGGTTCCACAAAAATGCAGATAATCTGACAGCAGTTCCCCCAAAATAGGTACCCCCAGGTAGCCAGGTCTATAGGTGTCCCCAGTATAAGTAGCCATGAGTATAGTAGTCCCCAGTATATGTAGCCAGAGGTATAGTTGCCTAGTATATGTAGCCAGGGGTATATGTGCCCAGTATATGTAGGCAGGGGTATATGTGCCCAGTATATGTAGCCAGGGGTATATATGCCCAGTATATGTAGGCAGGGGTATATATGCCCAGTATATGTAGCCAGGGGTATATATGCCCAGTATATGTAGGCAGGGGTATATATGCCCAGTATATGTAGCCAGGGGTATATATGCCCAGTATATGTAGCCAGGGGTATATATGCCCAGTATATGTAGCCAGGGGTATATATGCCCAGTATATGTAGGCAGGGGTATATATGCCCAGTATATGTAGGCAGGGGTATATATGCCCAGTATATGCAGCCAGGGGTATATATGCCCAGTATATGCAGCCAGGGGTATATATGCCCAGTATATGCAGCCAGTGGTATATATGCCCAGTATATGTAGGCAGGGGTATATATGCCCAGTATATGTAGGCAGGAGTATATATGCCCAGTATATGCAGCCAGGGGTATATATGCCCAGTATATGCAGCCAGGGGTATATATGCCCAGTATATGCAGGCAGGGGTATATATGCCCAGTATATGTAGGCAGGGGTATATATGCCCAGTATATGTAGGCAGGGGTATATATGCCCAGTATATGTAGGCAGGGGTATATAGGGGAGCAGAGCAGAGAAGGCGAGCTATGGGGACAGCGGGGATGGGCGGACATCTCCCCCCCCCATCCCTCACCTTCGCGCTCCCCTTCCTGCCTCTCCCCTCCAGTGTTGTGAAGTGTCGGGCCCGGCGGCGAAAGTGGGCGGAGACTTACCTCGTTCCAGCCGCAAGGGACGCTCCGCTCTGTGTGCGGCTAGTCTGGTCTTCTAGCCGCACACAGAGCGGAGCGTCCCTATTGGCCGGAAGCAGGCGGAAAGTCTCCGCCCACTTTCGCCGCCGGGCCCGACACTTAACAACGCTGGAGGGGAGAGGCAGGAAGGGGAGCGCGAAGGTGAGGGATGGGGGGGGAGATGTCCGCCCATCCCCGCTGTCCCCATAGCTCGCCTTCTCTGCTCTGCTCCCTCCACACAAGCCAAGGTGAACGGCGTTTACTCTGAAGATAAAGTGGGTGGACGCCGTTCACCCGCTTCCACGCAGGACTCGACCCCTGTCGATTATCCTGTACGATCCTGAAAATCTGCTTGTACTGTCGGATCAATTTTTGGTTAAATTGAATTGATGGCTGACTGATGAGACCTTTTTAATACCTTGAAAAGGTCTCATCAGCCAGCCATCAATTCAATGCAACCAAAAATTGATCCAACAGTACAAAAGATCTAGATCAACTGAGGGCAGGTGCGGTAATAGATTGACAGCCCATAACGTTGCACTATGTTGAACAGTATGACACTGCAATTCAATGGATTTTCAATAGATTCCCTACTGGAATCTGTAGAAAGCAGATGCGCAGTGGCGTAGCAACAGGGAATGCAGAGGTTGCAACCGCACTGGAGCCCCTGGACCAGAGGGGCCCATTAGGGGCCCTCCCTCAACCACAGTATTAGCTCTTCAATGGTGCTATGCTGGTAATGATTACTGACACTAAGGATACTATAGATGTTCTTGGCAGGTTTTGTTGTGTTATATGAATTGTTATGTATAGAGTGCTTGCACTGGGGCCCAGAGCTCCTAAGCTATGCCACTACCAATGTGCCCTGAATTGTTTTCTGTCAGAGATCTGATCGTTCTGCCACATCAGGTGGCAACCTATAAGTGTATGGCCAGCTTCATTGCATAGTTCAGACTGCAGCAAAGGCAGCCTTGCTTTAGACACTCTATTCTGTATTTTTCTGATGTCTGATGACTCTGAGAACTTTGTACAGCAGAAATAACTATTATCCTCTTAAGGACCAGCCTATTTTCCTTAAATCTGTGCTGCGTGGGCTCTCCAGCCCACCGCACAGATTGTATTTCAGCCAGGGCGACCAGACTTCCCCCCCCCCCCCCCCCCCCTGTGGCAGTGGCAATGGCCAGGACCGCCAGGCAACTGATATTGTTCAAAAGGAAATAAATATGGCAGCCTCCATAGCCCTCTCACTCCAGTTGTCCTTAACCAGCCGGGCGGTATGGACGAGCTCAGCTCGTCCATTACCACCGGAGGCTGCCGCTCATAAAAAGCAGCACACGCAGCCGGCACTTTGCCAGCCGCGTGTGCTACCTGATCGCCGCCGCAGCGCGGCGATCCGCCGCGTGCAGCGGCGAAAGAGGGTCCGCCCAGCTGCCTGAGCCCAGCGTAGCCGGAACAAACAGTTCCGGCCAGCGCTAAGGGCTGGATCGGAGGCGGCTGACGTCAGGACGTCGGCTGACGTCCATGACGTCACTCCCCTCATCGCCATGGCGACGAGGTAAGCGAAACAAGGAAGGCTGCTCATTGCAGCCTTCCTTGTTACTTCTGGTCGCCAGAGGCGATCAGAAGAATGCATCTGGAGCGCCCTCTAATAGGCTTTCATGCAGCCAACTTTCAGTTGGCTGCATGAAATAGTTTTTTTTTTTATTAAAAAAAAACCCTCCCGCAGCCGCCCTGGCGATCTTAAGGTTCCCTTTAACCACCCTGGCGTTCTATTAACTGAGAGGCATATGGATGTTTCCTTTTAAACAATACGGCCTAGTGTACACCAGAGCGGTTCGGCTGCGGTTTGCGATCCGCTTGCGGGTGCGGATCCGCTAGGGTAATGTATTTCAATGGGCTGGTGCACACCAGAGCGGGAGGCGTTTTGCAGAAACGCATACTCCCGGGCTGCTGCAGATTTGTTAAGTATAGGAAAAACGCAAACCGCTCTGAAAAACGGCACTTCAGAGCGGTTTTGCAGGCGTTTTTTGTTACAGTAGCTGTTCAGTAACATCTTTACTGTAACAATACATGAAATCTACTACACCAAAAACGCTTCACAAAACCGCAAAATGCTAGCTGAAACGCTACAGAAAAAGAAGAAAAAGCATTTCAAAATCTGCTAGCATTTTGCGGATCTGCTAGCGTTTTTTGGTGTGCACCAGGCCTACCAGTTGCCTGGCTATCCTGATCTCTTTGGCTGTAGTAGTGGCTGAATGACACACCTGAAACAAGCATGCAGCTAATCCAATCTGACTTCAGTCAGAGCACCTGATCTGCATGCTTGTTGAGGGGCTATGGCTAAAAGTATTAGAGACACAGGATCAGCAGGAGACTCAGGCAACTGGTATTATTTTAAAGTGACTCTGTAACAAAAATTACAACGTTTTTTCTACCATCCTGAAACCATCAGAATCGGAAAAAAAAACGAAACCGTGGGTGGTGATATTAACCTTACGTTCGATTATTTCGGGAACGAAAAGGACAAAAGGCACAATCGAAACGAAGGCTAAAACGAAGGCAAAAACGAAACGTGTATTCCCAGCATAAGGCCGTGAAAGTAGTTGGCTGACACATACTGGGGAATTACAAACACAGGCACAGGCAGAGCTGTCTGCAGGAAGCCTGTAATGTTCAGTGTATGAGAGAAGAAGGGGACAGAAGGTAAACACACAAATGATCTTTTGAGATTCAAAAGGAAAGCTGTATACAGCCTGATTGTGTATGGATGTATTTTCTATGTGTGGACATATTGTACATCAATCTACTTCCTGTTTTGGTGGCCATTTTGTTTGTTTATAAACAAACTTTTTAAAACTGTTTTTGACTACTTTTAACCACTTGCCGACCGCACGCTTATACCGTGCGTCGGCAAAGTGGCAGCTGCAGGACCAGCGACGCAGTTCTGCGTCGCCAGCTGCAGGCTGATTAATCAGGAAGGAGCCGCTCGCGCGAGCGGCTGCTTCCTGTCAAATCACGGCGGGGGGCTCCGTGAATAGCCTGCGGGCCGCCGATGGCGGCTCGCAGGCTAAATGTAAACACAAGCGGAAATAATCCGCTTTGTTTACATTTGTACGGCGCTGCTGCGCAGCAGCGCCGTAAGGCAGATCGGCGATCCCCGGCCAATCAGCGGCCGGGGATCGCCGCCATGTGACAGGGGACGTCCTGTCACTGGCTGCACAGGACGGATAGTGTCCTGTGCAGCCCCGATCTCCGGGGGGGGAGCAGGTAGGAGAGGGAGGGGGAATTTCGCCGCGGAGGGGGGCTTTGAGGTGCCCCCCCCGCCAGCCACACGCAGGCAGAAGAGATCAGACCCCCCCTGCACACCATCCCCATAGGGGGGAAAAAAGGGGGGCAATCTGATCTCTCTGCCTGCAACCTGATCTGTGCTGGGGGCTGTAGAGCCCACCCAGCACAGATCACTAAAAACAGCGCTGGTCCTTAAGGGGGGGGTAAAGGGTGGGTCATCAAGTGGTTAATGTGGCGGGGAGCGGCGAAATTGTGACAGAGGGTAATAGAAGATGTCCCCTAACGCACTGGTATGTTTACTTTTGTGCGATTTTAACAATACAGATTCTCTTTAAAATGAAAAATCCATATCCTTCTCAGTTTAGGTTCCCTTTAAAAACATTTGTGAAAGACACTGTTTAGTGATCCACCACATGGTGGTTGTCTTGTGTTCTGTGTACCGTACTGGGAAACAACACATATGATGTGAGCAAGCACTTCAAGGACACCTGAAGGGAGAGGGATATGAGGGATATGGAGGCTGCCATATTAATTTCCTTTTGAGCAATACCAGCTGCCTGGCATCCTGTTGATCCTGCCTCTAAGGCCACATACACACATCAGACCATAGTCTTTGGAAAATGAAAGATCACAGACCAATTTTACCCCCTTCCATGTAGTATGAGAGCCATACTCTACACAGTCTATTCTATGGAGCTGAACTCATCAGATAGAAATCTTTGCAAGATGCTGCACACAAACATGCTGTACAGACACAAAAGATCCGTTCCTGCCAACGATCCGTTCCTGCAAATTGCATTCATAGTCTATATCTGCAGATCCTCATACACACCTTGTTTAACCTCCTTGGCGGTTAATTTTTTCTGCAAAAATTGCAGAATTCCAATTTTTTTTTTATTTTTTTTTTAATGTTTCATGTAAAGCTACCAGAGTGGTAGCTACATGAAACACCACTAGAGGGCGCATGTGGCCCTCTAGTCCGATCGTCGCCGGCATCTATAGCAAACAGGGGAACGCGTATATAACGCGTTCCCCTGTTTGGCTTCTCCTGTCGCCATGGCGACGATCGGGATGACGTCATGGACGTCAGCCGACGTCCTGACGTCAGGGACACACGATCCAGCCCATAGCGCTGCCCGGAACTCATTGATCCGGGCAGCGCAGGGCTCTGGCGGGGGGGGGGCCCTCTTCAGCCGCTGCGTGCGGCCGATCGCCGCAGAGCGGCGGCGATCAAGCTGTGCGCGCGGCTAGCAAAGTGCTGGCTGCGCGCACAGCAATTTACAAAATGAAAATCGCTCCACCAGGGGCTGAGATCTCCCCCTGCGCGGCATAGCCCGAGCTCAGCTCGGGCTTACCGCCAGGGAGGTTAACAGACATTCATCTGCAGATCAGACAAGCATCTGCAGATCTGAAAATCCATCCTGGTGGATCTGATCTGCAGATGGATGTCTGTTAAACAAGGTGTGTATGAGGATCTGCAGATATCATAGACTATGAATACATTTTGCAAGAACTGATCTTTTGCAGGAACAGATCTTTTGCAGATACTGATCTTTTGAATGTCTACAGCATCTTTGTGTGCAGCATCTTGCAAAGATTTCTGTCTGATGGGGAGTTCAGCTCCATAGAATATAATGTGTAGGTGTGGCTCTCATACTACATAAAAGGGGGTAAAATTGGTCTGTGATCTTTCATTTTCCAAAGACTATGGTCTGATGTGTGTATGAGCCTTAATACTTTTAGCCATAGACAGGGGAGGACTGGGACCGTTTGGCCTGGGGGGAAAACACAAACTAGAGGCCCATGTTCATGGCAGCCTCAGCCCAAGTGGTCCCCCCACACACACTTATATCCTAAGAGAGACTGTCCCTTCAAAAAAGGGAAAGTTGGGAGCTATGATGGTAAGAGAGCACAGTTTTTTTTTTCCCACGGACCCTCCGGGCAAGACTCTGCTCTGCATTATGCTGTGTATTTTTACCAGGTTTCCCGCCCTCTAATTGCTAATTGGGCTTTTATTTCCGGCAGCCAAACTAATGTTTCACATTGCCTTATACAAAAACCTGAATGCAGCAGGCCATGCACCAGCCCTAAATCATTAAATGAGAGGCAGCCTGCGGGGAAATCTCCCCCCTTCCCCCCTGGCCAGTCCTTCCCTGGCCATAGACCCTGAACAAGCATGCAGATCATATATTTAACTGAATTTGCTGCATGCTTGTTTCAGGTGGGTGATTCAGATGCTACTAATGCATGGAAGATGTTGGCCAGGTAACTGGTATTGTTTAAGGCTGGTTTCACAGTGGGACGTTACAGGCGCACGTTAGAACAGCCTGTAACGCACCCCACTGCACAGCAATGAAAAATCAATGGGCCGCTCACAGTGCCCACGTTGCGTTACTTAGTAACGCTGCGCCATTACACAACGTACTGCATGCAGTACCATGTAAGCGGCAGAGCCGCGTTAGACTGCTTGGACATGCGCAGTAATGTTGGGGAGGAGCGGAGAGCGGCCAGGCACATGGCTAATTAATATTCACTGCACTCAGTGACGTGCAGTGTTTACTTCATGGAGCGGCCGCTCTGTGCGGCGATTGGCCGGGCGGGACCACGTGATGCCGCATGTGTCCAAGAGTGCGCATCACGGCATCACGGACGCCAGAGTGAGCTGCACAACGCGGCTTACTCTGACGTCCACCTTAGAGAGCACCAGGCGTTGCGTTAGGGGAACGTTATGCGACCATAACGTCCCCTAAAACGCAACGTCCTGGTGTGAAACTAGCCTTAAAGGAACTAACTAGAGCAGCCTCCATATCCCTCTCACTTCATGCCCTGTCCTATAAGCAATAACTTAAGATCTGCAGGATATATGTTTTAATGTTACCACAGCCAAGCAGTATTTTTATCATGTAACAAAAATATTGCACAGCTCAGAATTGATTTTTCTTGTTCACTGTAGGCCAGTGGTCCTTAAACTAAGGCCCGTGGGACGAATGTGGCCCCCTGAGGCTTTTTTTACCGGCCCCCCACACACAAAATGTATTACTTATAGATGCGGTCAGCTACATCTTTAGATATTGGTGGTCCGCATATAGAATAGCAGTGCTGGCAGCACCCATCCACATGGAAGCCAGAAAGCAGTAATTCGCTGGTTTCCAATCAAGTTCCACATCAGGTGCACTGCTGTCCAATTGGACTGCAGGTTGTCATCTGGGTATGCTTCACTGTCTGGCCCGCAAAGACTTCTACATCATTTTATGTATACTCCAGCCCCCCATCAGTCTGAAGAATGTTGACCCAGCCCTCGACCCAAAACGTTTGGGGACCCCTGCTTGTAGGCAATAAAACCAGCATGTGAGCCATTAGTACAGTATATCAATACCAGCTCTGTGCCCAGACATAAGGGGCCTGAAGAGCAGGTAGAGGCAATAAGTGCGAAATCCCTCCCCTCATATACTGTATGCCTGACGGGGGTGAGGTGGGGGCTTTACCAGTGGAGAACCCCATTCCCCTGTGTTAAACATGATAAAAACACCCACACCAAATGTTTCACACGTTCTTTTCTTATTTAAAGTGAACCAGAGAGGATTCAATATACATACCTGGGGCTTCCTCCAGCCCCATACGCACGGATCGCTCCCACGCCGCCGTCCTCCGCTGCCTGGATCCGCCGCCACCGGGTCCCGTCATTGCCGCGAGTCGGCCGGCGGACGCGGCCAATTCTCCGCATTACAGGGTGCTCTCTCTCCATACAGATACGCATGTGGCTGCTTACTGCGCTGCCGCATGCGTACATGTATGGAGGGAGCCCCTGTGATGCGGACAATTGGCCGCGTCCGCCGGAAGTGACGGGCCCGGTACCGGCGGATCCAGGAAGCTGAGGACGGCGGCGTGGGAGCGATTCAGGCTTATGGAGCTGGAAGAAGCCCCAGGTATGTATAAAATCATTTTCTTTTTTCAACCCCCCGTTCCTCTCTGGTTCCCTTTAATAAAATACAGACCCTGCTTTTAAGATTAACCATTTTAGCCTTTTGGACGTGATTTTCAGGTCCAAAAGGCTGCTGCTGTGCACGCACGCCCCCGTGCCACCTCTGTTAGCTCGGAGATCATAAATGGGAACATTGTTCCCATTCATTGATCTAAGTCCCCGGTAGAATAACTTTTCAGAGGCTGCAGTCTTTCTGGAAAAAAAAATCACGTCCTCCGTGCTCGCTCACAGGATAGAATAACAAAAAATCTCACTGTCGCCATCTTGTAGCCAAATAGTAAAACTACATGCACATACATTTTTATTACAAAAAGAGACAATAAATTACATTTAAAATTAACTGTTTACCTCCCACACCCAAAAAATACCCAAATAAAATTAACTAAAAAAAAAAAACCATAAATAGTTACCTAAGGGTCTGAACTTTTTAATATGCATGTGAAGTGGGTATGCAACTAATATTTTTTAAGTTATAAGCTTGTAAATAGTGATGAACGCAAAACTAAAAAAATGCACCTTTATTTCCAAATAAAATATTGGCGCCATACATTGTGATAGGAACATAATTTTTAAATGGTATAATAACTGGGATAAATGGGCAAATAAAATACGTAGGTTTTAATTATAGTAGCAGGTATTATTTTAAAACTATAATGACCGAAAACTGAGAAATAATGAATTTTTTCAATTTTTTTCTTAATATGCCTGTTAAAATGCATTTAGAAAAAAATAATTCTTAGAAAAATGTACCACCCAAAGAAAGCCTAATTGGTGGCGGAAAAACAAGATATAGATCAATTCATTGTGATAATTAGTGATAAAGTTATTGCCGAATGAATGGGAGGTGAAAATTGCTCGGATGCATAAGGTGAAAAAGGACAGAATGCTGAAGTGGTTACATTTATTATGTCCCATGGTGTCCATTTGAAACTATGACAGATGTCTTCTGTGCAGATGATCAACAAGAATCTAATTTTCCAAATGTTGTTGCAATCGGTGTGCAATTTTGAAATGGGACTAATCCACATCAGCAGTACCTTAATTTGATTGTCCCCTTTCCAAGCTACATACAACTGTTGCATCAACTTGGAAAATGTGCATATTTTTTATCATCTTTAGTCTTCTGTAATGAGCTGCCAGTTTCCTGCCTGCTGCTTGTAGAATATTCACTGCTTGATTGAAGAAGCGGTCTCTGGTGCTCAGATCAGTATCTGTTGCAAGATCCCCATCTTCCTCCACAAAACAACCTCTGAACTGATAGGGATGTCAGTTGTAACTTATTGTATATCAATACAAGAGCAGGGTTTCCCTGAGTTACTAAAGGACACTTTCCTTCTTTGTGTTGTTCATAAGAGTAATTATTTTTTTCCTGAATCCTTGTCTAACTCCAGTTCCTGTTGGCTGAAAATCTATGGTAGAGTTGAATAAAAAGCTAATTTCTGCTGTAAATGGATCTTTGAGTTCAATTTACCTTTCCTGGTAAAGTGAACCTGAAGTAAGAGGAATATGGAGGCTGACATATTTATACCTCTAATACTTTTAGCCATAGAGCCTAAAAAGAATAAAAACATGCAGATCATAGATCCTAAAGAAAGCATGCCGATAAGACGTTTCTGACAAAAATCTGACAGGATTAGCTGCATGCTTGTTTCAGGTGTGATGCCAGAATGTTCAGCAGGATGCCAGGCAACTGGTATTGTTAAGAAGGAAATAAATATGGCAGCCTTCATTTACCTCTCGCTTAAGGTTCCCTTTAAAAAAATAGTGAAAAGTTGAGAAAAAGGTCATTTTACACCTGGAAATACTGACTTCAATCTGCAGTCAGAGTTGAATGATAATTGAAATGAAGTTTAAGATTCTAAGGGGTTCTTAATACTGAATGTTACAGTATGTAGATTACCGTTTATATATATTTTTTTATCTTCTGATTTTCAGACTGTTCCAAAGGGGAAAACATTGCTATTTCAAGCTAAGGTAATATTCATGGTCTACCAACATTGTTATAAGATAATAAAAGGCTTCTCCATGACTATGACAGCTGTCTGAACAATTTTCTGACGCTAACCATCCTTTGTTTGGCTGCAGGAGGACTTCACAGGTTACGACTTTGAGAACAGATTGCACGTACGGATCCATGCAGCCTTAGCCTCTCTAAAGGAAGTGGTTCCTCAGTGACAGCGAGGAGGACTCAACACTTCTCCCTCACACAGGTTTCTGCACAGCAGAGGGCCACAATGGCTGACGGTGGAAGTACAGGTGTCCTCTGTCAAAAGACAGCTTTAGTAAAGCTGAACTGAAACACCCTTTTTTTTTAAAAACCTGAGATGAAAAATTCCCTCTTGGTAACAGTACAGAAAAGACTTTTATACCACATTTGAATTTTCCTCAGAAGTGTTGCAGTGACCTGTAACGTGTCCTATCAACTCTGTGTCAGGCATGACAAGACCCAAGCCACAGTACCCCTTCCTGTAGCCTTCATCTGCCTGTGTTACCTTCTGTTCCTGTTGGGGCTGTACACATCACATGGCCGTATTTAACGTGTGAAATGTTAATGTCCGCAAACTGGGATTCTGAGACCATTAAGCGTTACCCACTTCTTAAAGTACAAAATACTCTAGTAAGAAAGGTAGACAGAAGTCCATCAGCAGAGTCACCTAGGTTTAATTTTCCTTCACTCTTCATGATCAGAATCACAGGATCAAGGCTATAACTCAGCGACACTGGGTCCATGGTTGGAATCCAAGGGCACTATCTGCATGTAGTTTGAAAGTTTTCCCTGTGTCTGTGTGGGTTTCCTCCAGGCACTCAGTTTTCCTCCCACATCCCAAAAACATGCTGATAAATTAACTGGCTTCCCCTAAAAATGTGCCCTGAACTATGATGGATATACTACCATGATAAGGATTCGATTACAAGCCACTCTGAGGGACAATTGGTGACCGGCTTGTATACTCTAAAGCAGAAGAAGCTAGTACTAAATAATAACTTACACAAGCTACTGGGGCCCTCTGCACCATCACCACAAGAATGAGCTGTCTACTGCAGCATACTATATGGCCATACAGCTTATGCTAGAGATATCTTTAGCAGCTCAAATGTCCTGAGATATAGCATAGATCATGTTGCTCTGATTGTGGAACAGATGATGGTATTCCTGCCTTACTGAAGACCAGACCACAACCTTTTAATTTGGGTTGTTGTTAACTTCTAAGACTTTTACTTAATTGTAGTGTTGGTTTTAATGTGATTGAGAAACACAGTGGTGACTATACACTTGAAGCACGCTGAAAGTACTTGAAGATTTCTTTGAAATCAGTAGGGGCTGGTGTGATTTTTAGTAGTGGATGTTATATTGGTATCTCGACAATTTTATAGGCATCCCCACACCCCTGTGTTGTAACGGATCACTTATCCTAGTTCATTCTCCACAGCAGTTTCTGGATAATGTGTGTGAAAATGCACACAATACAAAACGATTTTTTATGCTTTGAAAAGCAGTGTTGTGTTTTATACCTGCATTGTGGCACAGGCATTATGCAACACGCATTGTGTGAGCTTAGCCTTAGACATTATACAGGCATTGGAATTTGCAGGGGCTGAACTGAATATGTGGGAGCTGCCAATTAAGCTGAAGTTGACAACCAACCTGTCTGCTAATGAATTAACAGCTCTTAATCCTCTTTGCCCACCACAAAGTTCTGGTTCAGCTGCTGCAAATTCTGATTCCTATGGAACAAAAAATGTCCATATTAAAAATGTCCAGGTTACATTTTTGGCATCTCTTCCATGGACTTTGTGCATAGATTCAGCCACTGAAAGGGTGTACGGCTATAATCTCCTCTCACAACTTGGTTTTGGCATAACCCCACCCCTGAGGGACCTGTACAAGAAGAACATCCAAAAGAAATTCAGGTGGTGGACAGGAACGTGTCCTGCTTGGCAATCAAACCTGGCACTATAGTGTTGCCATTGTGAGAATGTTAGCCTCTTGGCCGCCATGCTTTATTTGTATATGCACAGTGATCAGGAAGGTAGGTGTGAGCTCTGAAGCAGAGTATTTTGTACATTATGGACTGGGTTACGCTGTAGAGTACACTCTGAATATAGACCATTGCAAAGAGGAAAAGCTTTATTTATTAGGGCTCACCAGGGCTGGAGAACATAAAACAATGTAAGTTCACATCAGGCCTGCAATGGATGTGTTAAAAATAATCTAATGGCAAATGTATGAAAATCTCATCTGTGTCATATCAGACTACAGTATTGTGGGGCTGTAATCATGTGCACGTGTGCTGCATGCTGTCCCTCCACAGTAACATATGTGTCACTAGCGTGCATGCTTTTGCCACAACTGCACAGCATCGGACTGTCTCTCCAGGGATCGATGTTGATCCCTGCCGGGCAACAGTTCTTGTACCGGTGTACGAGGTTTAAGGTTCCAGCAGCTGCCACAATGAGCTGATATGATACATGTGAAGGCTGCAGTCTTTTGCCACCAAAGAGCAGATCATTTGTAATAAACGCATCAGGTTTGCAGAATCACTTGTGTTCGCCAACACTTCCAGCCCTGGAGTGCCTTAGTGAGTGAAGCTCAGCAGACAGGTTGTCCTCACAGCACTCTATAATACGGCACTTTTAGCTTCCCCCACCCCGATCTAGACTATGCTAAGCAACTTAGGACTTAGAATTTTTTGTGTTATTTATTTAATAGTTAATAATGAGGATGTCCCAACATTCCTGTGCAGATTCCAGAATATTTTCTTTTATTTATTTTACTTGGCAAAACATTCATCTAGGATTAGACTAGGATCATAGACTTCATAATGGAGATAGGTAGAGGTAAGTTTTACTTTAAAATTACTGCGCAAACATGAAAAAGGAATGTTGGCTTATGGCAGTTTTGCTACAATGATATTCAGGGCCCAGTGCCACAGCCCCTCCTAGTGTGTGAGATTTTACATTACTGCAACAGGAGAGAGAAAAAAAATCTACAAAACTCAATTTATTGGCTGCATATATTCTAGTGACTAGTCGAAGCTTTCCAGAATACGTTCTCTTTGTCGGCTGTGGTGCCTTACAGAAGATAAGACTTTGGAAAACATTTCCAGATCCTCCTCTCCTGTCTGTTCAACAAATACCCAACCTGACATCAGCCACGCTCTGTAGAGCCACTAAAGTTATCAACTATATTGACACTTTTCTAGCACTGCCCATGGCCACCACACTACAGTATATGCTGCCTGTAAAACACACACACATAGAGAAGACCACACAACAATATCAAAACAGTCAATGAAAGTGACGGCGCTGAAGGCTAGTAAAAGGCAATATAGTAAATACAGCTACAGTACTATTGCTTCTGTACATACTTGAAAAGCGGTTTTGTTCAAATTCAGGGATATTTCCATTCTTGTCCATCTGAACGACATGCCACATGATTTGTTTCATGTATGTTCATAATGTGGGGTGTTCATGCTATATTTATTTTGATTTCTGGAATGGTGTTTTTCCATTTTAACTGCACTTTTTAGGTTACCCTTCTGTATTCATTAAAAAGATACTATTTATTTGAACCTTTCTTTTTCTCCCCAGTAATAATGGCAAGGCAGTAGAGATTGGAAAAGACATGCGGAGGATTCAGAAATATATGCAAATATATGCAGCTTGAAAGTGGACCAATCAGGTGCAGCAGCAATTATTAGCATGTCACTGACCATCCCATCCCTACAGGGCGATATGTAGTCCTATAAATAGTAATTCTATGAATATCATCTGGGTCCTTCCTTTTTGTCCTCCCCCAATACTTGTTCATAGTTGGGAAATGTACATCTAACAGTTCCTACAAAGTAGGATCCTTAGTAAAATAAATAAATAAAGTGGTTTGCCACAAAAAAAATCATCAGAAAAATCACGTCGTGGGTATGGACCTTAAAGAGATCCTGAGTCAAATGGGGTAAAATAATTGATAGTTACCTGGGGCTTCCTCCAGCCCATGACCACCGTTGCCTTCCTCACCATCCCCAGGGTGGCTCAGTTTGCCTGCTGTCGGCCCCGGTAATCGTTCAGTGACTTCTGTGCGCCCATCGCATTCTGTGCAGTTAGTTCCTGGCAACAGGTGCGCCTGGCTGGGCATGCACAGAAGAGCTCAACTGACATGACTGAACAAGGATTACCGGGGCTGACAGCAAGCGAATGGAGCCACCTGGGAAGATGGTGAGGGAAGCACCAATTATTTTGCACAATTTGTCTCAGGTTCTCTTTAAGTCCATCATGTCATTACAGACAGACAATTTAATTGCAACATGTGGCAATTATATTCCTTATATGGGGCTTCCACATAGAGTGTGGTGCAGTAGGTTGCAAACTGGGAACGCATGTGTTTACAGCATCAGTAAAGTATACGTTTATTGCACTTCACTGTATAGTCCTACCGCACATCATACAGTACAACTTTTTGATTGCGTTGTGGTGCAATTGTATCACAATGGAAAAAACCCAAAACATTTGCTGTTGGAAGCTATGTTTATTCAACTAGAGACCTCTGGTGTTTAATTCAGTTACAACAGCCACAAGCATTGAGGGCTGGCAATAGTTAAACTTGCCAGGCTATGCAAGAAAGACCCCGCTCAAACATCACTTTATTGTCCTACCATTCTTTTCACCTAATTCAGTTAGTGATTTCTAATATGGGAGGCGTTCAATGACAGAAATCAAGGCAGATGACCCTTCTACTTATCAGCCACTGTATCCTTGTGATACCATGGTGGGTTGTTTTGTTGTTTTTTGCTCCAATATTTTAAATTTTAACTACATTTTTTACATTAATTTAAAAACAAAATCTATAAAAATCCCCACCATGCCGCCATTAACCCCTTATCCCCATGTAGGCTGGTATAGGTAGAACAGCTGAGCCAGCCAGCATGGGGCTTCACTGCCTAAACAATACCTGCCCACATGGTTAATGACATGGGAGGGCTTTGCAAGAGAGAGGCCAAAACAAATCTCCTTTCTGCAAAACGGTCTTGTTCATTTCAAGAACATGCTAAGGTAGGAGAGGATAACAAGACCTATGGAGATAGAGTTGCAAGCCCCAGGTGTTGGAAGATCGCCAGATGCCCACCTGCTCCACTACACTACTGCCTCAATTGGCAAGGAACCGGTGGTAATCCCCCCAAGGAAGATTCTCATTGGTCAGATCATTGATGAAATAAGAACTAACAGATGATTTTGCTGAAGCTTTATTCTCTCCATAATAAAGTACATTAATAGTACAATCAAAGGTTTCTTCTAATTCCACCTGGGTTTCCTATTGGTCTGTTGAACTGCCAAATAAGAATCTTTTCGTGGATGAGGTGGTTTCGCAGTAAGAGGCAATAATCTTTGTCCCCTTCTTGCACAGCACAGATCATGCTGTTCCAGTAGTAGAAGCCCCATGCAGACCCACTCATTTGTTCTGGCAATACCAGCATGCATGAGGTTCAAATAGATAAATGAGGTTCAAAGGATTCCAAATTTACTTTTTTTTTACAAAAAAGTTATCAAAGATGTACACAATTTGTTAAAACATTTTTTTTTTTTACAAAAACGGGGGAAAGAATAGTGAAGAACTGAGGGGATAAGTGATATCGGGTGGTGCTGAAGATTGCGTCGCAATAGAAATCACTCAGCATTAGGAAGATGTTTTTAGTCAAATTACTAAGTCGATTAGTTTCCGGGACCATAAAACTAGAACTCATACAGGCATTGCAACCGTCACAACAATTGAATTTGCCAGTAACAGGTGTGTAATGCAATAAAATTGCTTGCAGAGATTTCTTCCCTTGTAATGGTATCAGGCCCATGGAGACTACCACTGCTGACTGCCTGACAGGAAATCAGGTCCTCTGGCTATGATACAAACAAGCATGGAGATCAGTCACAGGAAACACCTGACTGGCATCATTCAGGAAGTCCATAGCAGCAGCCCCTATATGGTTACCCCCATGCCAGATTTCCTTTCAGTTGAAATGTGCTACTTTGGCACAAAATAGGAGGAAGTTACTTGAATTTTTTTTTTCTTTGGATACTTTGACCAAAATTTCATTTCTTAAATGTGTTGGTAAAATGTTTTTTCAGATGAGTTACTATTGTCTTCTGACAGCTTTAATACATACTTGTGTTGTTTCACTAGGTAGTATTGCCTCCATTAGATTGTGCCTGTGATGAGAACAGTCAGTTGGTACTGGGTTGCTATGGGTAACAGCCTCGGAGGCATAGTCTAATAACAATAAAGTAGTACAAAGTACACCTGCCAGTAGATGACCTTTTTCTGCTGTCCATCAATTATTGTTCGGTTTCCATTACTTACAGTTCAGTCATGAATTTAGATGTTACAGAAAACTTAGCGTATTTACTGTGGTGTAATAATAAAGAACTTGCACTTTTATATTTCTGAAAAGAGAATAAAAGGAAACAGCTCTTAATTTGTGTCCTGGATTTATTGCAGTCATTTATTTATAAAATGCTATTCTGCACTTTCTGGGATTATCCGAACTAGTGTGTCTCTTGGCTTACTCAGGGTTCTGCATGTCATTTGATTATGGAGTCTAATAGCATTGCCTTTTTAAAACTAAAGGTAAATACAAGGGATCACTTCACTTGCCCAAATTATAGAAAAGGATTAAGATGAAATTGGGCTCTAGGCAAGATAGTTTTGCTCACCACTGATGATCAGCTGGCTTCTGTAGATTTGGTGGGAGCCCCCTAGACTCTCTCCAGGCAACTGCCTAGGTTTGCCTTGTGGATGATCCAGCTGTGAAAAGATAGCATTCATCATACGCCACTTCAGAACAGTGGGTGGAGCTATGCAGATCAATCCATTTCACCTTTGTGAGCCAAGCATGCACTCAGTCACTAGTTTACAGCACACCAAAAGGCCTCAACTTCACAGAATCATTCATCCAACTCGCATACAGTAGTTCCATAACAGCAGTGCAAGGCGTGGATTTAGACAATTCTGTGGCCCTTATTTAACCTCCCTGGCGGTATGGACGAGCTGAGTTCGTCCAGCAAAAACTTGCAAAAAACGTTAATGACGAGCTGAGCTCGTCCATGCCGACAGGGAGATTTCCTGTTTCTCTGCCCCGCCGGCTGCATTTTTTTCTCATCAGAGGGATTCCCCAGGATGGCTGGATGCCTGACTGCACGCTGTGGGTAGCGATCTGTGCTACCCACAGCGTGCAGAACAAGCATCCAGCCACCCTAGGGAATCCCTGGGCAGCCAGCGGGGCAGGGAATGTGCGGGGTTCCCCCCTGTATGCGGAGGCTATGTGGGCGGGGGGATCCCCCTTCTATGGTGGCTGTTGCGGGTGGCCTATTCCCCCCTCCCTCCCGATCTCTCCCCCCCCTCCCCCCCCTCTAAGCCCGTGGAGTAAATAGTTGTACTCACCAGAGGGCTTTCTCCAGCGACGCAGCAGCACTTCCTCCTCCATCTCCGAAGTCCCGGTCTCTGTACAGTTACATTACGAGGCTTGGTGACGTCACCAAGCCTCGTAATGTAACTATACAGAGAACGAGACTTCGGAGATGGAGGAGGAAGTGCTGCTGCGTCGCTGGAGAAAGCCCTCTGGTGAGTACAACTATTTACTCCACGGGCTTAGAGGGGGGGGGGGGAGGAGATCGGGAGGGGGAGATCGGGAGGGAGGGGGGAATAGGCCACCCGCAACAGCCACCATAGAAGGGGGATCCCCCCACCCGCACAGAGGGGGATCCCCGCCCGCAACAGCCAGCATAGAAGGGGGATCCCCCCACCCGCACAGAGGGGGATCCCCCCCGCCCACATAGCCTCCGCATACAGGGGGAACCCCGCACATTCCCTGCCCCGCTGGCTGCCCAGGGATTCCCTAGGGTGTGCTTGTTCTGCACGCTGTGGATAGCACAGATAGCTACTCACAGCGTGCTAGGAGGGGGGGGGGGACCGGGAGGAAGACATCTGGCTACCTATAAATCTGGCTAAACACCTGGCTCACTATACATCTGGCTAAACACCTGGCTCGCTATACATCTGGCTAACTATACCTTGCTGCACATCTGGCTAACTATACCTGGCTGCACATCTGGCTAACTATACCTGGCTGCACATCTGGCTAACTATACATCTAGCTAACTATACCTGGCTGCACATCTGGCTAACTATACCTGGCTGCACATCTGGCTAACTATACATCTGGCTAACTATACCTGGCTGCACATCTGGCTAACTTTACATCTGGCTAACTATAACTGGCTATACCTGGCTACACATCTGGCTAACTATACATCTGGGTCTTATACTCACCATTGGCATGCTGATCCCTCGTCGCGTACCTCTGATAGCTTCCCCAGTGTCTTCTTCCATGTCCCTTGGCGGATTTTGCTTCTCCCTCGGCGATCACATGTCCCCCATTGATCGGCGTATATGACACCAGGGTCACACAGCGTCATCAACATCTTGCAGAAAACACTGTTGTTTTTTAAATTGAATTCAATACAATAACCTGTATTGAATTCAATATAAAAAAAAAATTGGTTGCAAAAAAAAATGGTTGCAAATTATTGGAAATTAATTGAAACACTTTTTGAACGGAAATCCTGGGGAAACTGAACGCCAGGGTGGTTAATGTATTCTTTTTCTTAGGAGATAACTTTTCATAGTCTCTTCAGAATAACCTTTAAGCACTTTGCTATTGAGAAAGTGTCAGTAGGTGTAAAAGTTATACTGTATTAAAATTATTTTGGGTATTTTCTTGCTTCCTGGTGGGCGAAAGACTTTGATTGGGCTTCATGCACAAGAGTGCAGTAATATTGCTGTGTACAGACAGTGCACACCAATATTACCCTTACAGCACTGTGTGCTGCGAGTTACACTGTTAACAACACTCGTTACCGTAGCAATGGTCATGCTAATGGTGGCAACGTTCACACTTCTTAACCACTTGAGGACCACAGTGATTAACCCCCCCTAAAGACCAGGCACATTATTGTGAAAATGGCCACTGCAGCTTTAAGGCCAAGCTGCAGGGCCGCACAACACAGCACACAAGTGATTTCCTTCCCCCCACCACCAACAGAGCTCTCTGTTGGTGGGGTCTGATCACCCCCAGGTTTGTTTGTTTGTTTATAAACAAACATTTGCTGTGTCTTTTATAATTTTTTTTTTTTAATATAAAAATTACCCTCCCTCCCCCTATCTGCCTATCACAGGCAAAATCAAGTCCAGAATACCAATTTTTCTGACTGATTGTAACAATTCAAAAATCTGACCAATGTACCTCAAAACCTATGTTCAATTTTTCCCCAATCACAAATAAAATAATTGAAAGCTCAGAAAAAAAATGATTGGAACTGTACATGAAAACAAAGAAAAGCTCTCGATTTTTCAGGACAACCGATCGTAATTATCGAATTGGTGAAAAATTGGATCTTTTATTTGTACAGTGTGTGGCCACCTTTAGGATGCATACACACATGCAATTATGATTGGCCAATCATTGACCAATTTTACCACCTTTACTTAGTATGACAAACTTTGAATACTATGAACAGATTGTGTATGTAAGCTCACATAATATATGGAAGTGGTAGAATTGGACAATCATTGGCTAATCAAAATGGGATGTGTGTACCAGGCTTTAAAGTGTACCTGAGTGGACATGTGACATGAGATAACCGTGTACGTCCAGTGCCTTTCCTGCATAGAACTGGGCTGTTTTCTTTTTCTGCCTGTAAGAGTTAAAGGGAACCTAAAGTGAGTAAAATTATTTAAAATAAAGACATGACGTAGCTACAAATGAATGTTACATACTAACCTCACTGTCAGTTTCTCTCAGAGGCTCACCATTTTCTTCTTCTTCTTACAGTGTTCCCTTCCAGTTCTGATAATATTTTGTCAGAACTGAAATATACCAGTTGCTGTCAGTTACAACTGAATGTGCAAGGTAATGTACATGTTTCCCTATGGCTCAAGTGGGTGATATTACAGTTTAACAGTGTGCTGATCAGGAAGCTGTTATGGGGTAATGGCCATTTTCAAAATGGAGGGTGGAGAATTCCATTGATCACAGTGGAGAAATGAGACGAAGGAGAGGGGAAAGGGATTGAGGAGTAGACTACACAGGAGGCAAGTATGACCTGTGTATGGTTATTTTGACTTTTTATTTTCAGTTCAGGTTCACTTTAAGCATTCAGGTACAAAGTGTCATTCAGGTGCAAGTGACAGTTTCTCGCTCTAGTTTGGATCTAGTCAGACTACAGGATAACCCTCACTGATTAATAAAAATGCCAAGTTTTATTCCCAGTAACAAGCTAAAAATTAGGCACTCCACAGCATCACCTGTTGATTTTTGATTTTGTCTTTCCACAGCACCGAGTTCTAGATAGGAAAATGAATTGAAATTAGTTTGCTTGAGGTAGCAACATGCCAAAATAAGCTGTGAAAACAAAATCAGAATGCAGTAGAGTAATTTATCCGGCACAAGTGGAGATTGCCTGATGCCAGATATGCGTGTTTGCCAAACACCCCCTACTCCCCTGACACCCCCCCCCCCCCCCCCTTCATATCGCCCTGTAGAAACAACTTACAAATCTTCCAGGCACCAATCTTCTTCAGGGCTTGTTTCCACTGTTGTGGTGCGGAATCGCCTGGATTCCACCGTGGACGAAATCGCATGCGGATGCGTTTCCGCATGCGGATTTCCCCGCGATTTCGCATGGCAAGGAGCCAGGCGAATTTAACCATGTCACTGCCTGTGTAAAGCTCCATAGCATTACATGCGAAATCGCGGGGAAATCCGCATGACAAAGCCGCATGCGATTTCCCTATTAAAAGCATTGCGGGCGATTCGCCCACATTCCTGCCGCACGCCAAAACACCCCCGCACGACGCACAAGTGGAAACAATCCCATCCACTTGTACTGCTTTGCCTGGAGCCATACACAGCAGAGCTGCTGGGAGTAGCAGGAGTGAAGAGGACTGGCAACTGGGGGATTTGTAAGTGGTTACTGCTGTGCATCGAACATAAAGATAAAAGAAAAAGGAGGTTTGAGGGGCATGTGTCACAGATCACCAACAACTCACTAATAGGCCCATATGCAATTAGCTTTTTCTCCTGAGTTTTCTCCTAGGTGATATTTGTAAACATGTTCATAAAATTCCTTTTAAGCCACCAGAAAGCAAGAAAAACACTCAAAATAATTTTGATATTACTTTCTCACCTACTTTTTGGTCCTTTTTTAGATGAAAAGTGCTGGGAAGTTATTTTAAATTGTAGATGCAAAATTATCTCCTAGGAGAAAACTCAGGTGAAAAAGTGAATTGCATATGGCCCATAAAGTGAAAAAGTACAAAATTAATATTATGGTTAATGAGAATAAATCTCGCTTCAGAGCTCATAGTTAGCAGGGGCATGCGTGCCCCTGCTAAAACACCGCTATCCCGCGGCTAAACGGGGGTCCCTTCACCCCCCCCCCCCTGCAAAATCAACGATCAACTTGGTCGTAAATTTTGCTCTCCCTGCAGGCAGGGCTAACGGCTGCAGCCCTGCCTCTCAGCGCATCGCCGCCTCTCCCCCGCCCCTCCCCCGCCCCTCTCAGTGAAGGAAGACAGAGGGGCAGGGGGGAGGCGGAGGTACGCGGCTGATAGACGCGCAGGAGGCAGGGCTGTGGCGGTTAGCCCTGCCCCAATGCGTAAGCGCTCCCCCGCTGCACGGAGGGGATTTGAGGGATCAGGGACCCCCGTTAGGCCGCGGGACAGCGGCGTTTTAGCAGGGGCACATGTGCCCCTGCTATCTATGAGGTCTGAAGCGAGATTTATTCACGCTTCAGACTCTCTTTAACCACTTGAGGACCTAGGGCTTTACCCCCTTAAGGACCGGCCACTTTTTTTCCATTCAGACCACTGCAGCTTTCACGGTTTATTGCTCGCTCATACACCCTACCACCTAAATGAATTTTGGCTCCTTTTCTTGTCACTAATAAAGCTTTCTTTTGGTGCTATTTGATTGCTCCTGCGATTTTTACTTTTTATTATATTCATCAAAAAAGACATGAATTTTGGCAAAAAAATGATTTTTTTTTTACTTTCTGTGCTGACATTTTTCAAATAAAGTAAAATTTCTGTATACATGCAGCGCGAAAAATGTGGACATGTTTTTGATAAAAAAAACCCCATTCAGTGTATATTTATTGGTTTGGGTAAAAGTTATAGCGTTTACAAACTATGGTGCAAAAAGTGAATTTTCCCATTTTCAAGCATCTATGACTTTTCTGACCCCCTGTCATGGTTCATGAGGGGCGAGAATTCCAGGATAGTATAAATACCCCCCAAATGACCCCATTTTGGAAAGAAGACATCCCAAAGTATTCACTGAGAGGCATGGTGAGTTCATAGAAGATATTATTTTTTGTCACAAGTAAGCGGAAAATGACACTTTGTGAGAAAAAAAAAAAAGTTTCCATTTCTTCTAACTTGCGACAAAAAAAAAATGAAATCTGCCACGGACTCACCATGCCCCTCTCTGAATACCTTGAAGTGTCTACTTTCCAAAATTGGGTCATTTGTGGGGTGCGTTTACTGTCCTGGCATTTTGGGGGGTGCCTAATTGTAAGCACCCCTGTAAAGCCTAAAGGTGCTTATTGGACTTTGGACCCCTTAGCGCAGTTAGGCTGCAAAAAAGTGCCACACATGTGGTATTGCCGTACTCGGGAGTAGTATAATGTGTTTTGGGGTGTATTTTTACACATGCCGATGCTGGGTGGGAGAAATATCTCTGTAAATGACAATTTTTTAATTTTTTTTACACACAATTGTCCATTTACAGAGATCTTTCTCCCACTCAACATGGGTATGTGTAAAAATACATCCCAAAACAGATTATACTACTTCTCCCGAGTACGGCAATACCACATGTGTGGCACTTTTTTGCACCCTAACTGCGCTAAGGGGCCCAAAGTCCAATTAGCACTATTAGGATTTCACAGGTCATTTTGAGAAATTTCATTTCAAGACTACTCCTCACGGTTTAGGGCCCCTAAAATGCCAGGGCAGTATAGGAACCCCACAAATGACCCCATTTTAGAAAGGAGACACCCCAAGGTATTCCGTTAGAAGTACGGTGAGTTCATAGAAGATTTTATTTTTTGTCACAAGTTAGCGGAAAATGACACTTTGTGAAAAAAAAACCTATAAAAATCAATTTCCGCTAACTTGTGACAAAAAATAAAATCTTCTATGAACTCACCGTACTACTAACGGAATACCTTAGGGTGTCTTCTTTCTAAAATGGGGTCATTTGTGGGGTTCCTATACTGCCCTGGCATTTTAGGGGCCCTAAACCATGAGGAGTAGTCTTGAAACGAAATTTCTCAAAATGACCTGTGAAATCCTAATAGTGCTAATTGGACTTTGGGCCCCTTAGCGCAGTTAGGGTGCAAAAAAAGTGCCACACATGTGGTATCGCCGTACTCGGGAGAAGTAGTACAATGTGTTTTGGGGTGTATTTTTACACATACCCATGCTGGGTGGGAGAAATAACTCTGTAAATGGACAATTGTGTGTAAAAAAATCAAAAGATTGTCATTTACAGAGGTATTTCTCCCAGCCAGCATGGGTATGTGTAAAAATACACCCCAAAACACATTGTACTACTTCTCCCGAGTACGGCGTTACCTCATGTGTGGCACTTTTATGCACCCTAACTGCGCTAAGGGGCCCAAAGTCCAATGAGTACCTTTAGGCTTTACAGGGGCGCTCAAAATTTAGCACCCCACCCACTTGCCAGGACAGTTAACAAACCCCACAAATGACCCCATTTTGGAAAGAATACATAACAAGGTATTCCATGAGGGGAATGGTGAGGTCATTGAAAATTTTATTTTTTGTCACAAGTTAACGGAAAATGACACTTTGTAAAAAAAAATAAAATAAATAAATTCTGCTAACTTGTGACAAAAACTAAAATCTTCTATGAACTCACCGTGCACCTCACATAATACTTTAGGGTGTCCTCTTTCCAAAATGGGGTCATTTGTGGAGTCTGTCCTGGCATATTAGGGTCTTTGCAATCATTACATGTATGGCCAGTATTAGGAGTTTCTGCTATACTCCTTATATTGGGTATATGGGTAATGCACTCTGGGCTGAAAGGAAAAATGAACGGCAAACATACCTTGCTCCTCATCAATGGCAGATCTTCCTCCACATCAATGGCAGTGATAACCTCAGGAGAGAGACACCCCGTGCCACCCTGCACTCAGGGTGAGCCACCAACTTATGTGACTGGGCCTCAGAACTTTAGTATACAGCATTATGCCTGTAGGATACAGCAATATGCCTGCCAATAGAGAGGACTCTGTGTGGCATTAAAGCATCATCATAGGCCCAAAGTAAATCACATATAAACCGGGAGTGTCCACACTCAAGGGAAATTCAAACATGCCGTCTTATATCGCCAACCCAGGACAGATCAGCAATATCAAGCATGGAAACCGATCCTTCTTCCGACTTTTATGCTTACCCGTTTGGTTTTCAAGCTTACCTCTCCTCTCCCTGCGACAATGTGCGAAAGACCACTGAGTGTGTGCCTACTCCTGTGTCTCTAGTTCCCTAGGTTCTAATAGTGTACCTGCTCGTGGTACCTCTCAAAACACTCCTCTACGCATAGGCCAGGGTGGTCAGGACATTTGGGACAATAAAAAACGGCGTCAGTCCTTCTTCTAGCACTGCTGCAGACACGACAACGTTTTCTTCGGATGCGTTGACCTGGGGTACTCGGAATCTGATACCCGTAATGCCTTCCATGCAATCGGCTACTTGCATCTGGGGGGGGGGGGGGACCCTGACACCTCCTGGATACAGGATGTCCAGAACGATCTGTTCCTGAAATTGAAGGAAAGATCCAGTTCTCCCAGCCTTACTGTAGAGAACAAAGCTGTTGTATACTGCCAATTGAATCAGATAAAAATACACTTTCTTATACCAGCGTCTTGTTTTCCGGGTAACTAAATAGGGCGCTAACCTCTGGTCATTGAAGTCCACCCCTCCCATGTTGACATTATATTCGTGGACGACAAGGGGCTTTTCAATGATCGCAGTTGCCCGTTGAATTTGGACTGTCGTGTCTGTGTGAATGGTGGACAGAAAGTAAACGTCTCTCTTGTCCCTCCATTTCACCGCGAGCAGGTCTTCAGTACGCAAGGCCGCCCTCTGCCCCCGTTCAAGTCTGGTGGTAACGAGCCATTGGGGGAAGCCCTGGCGACTAGGCCGCGCAGTGCCACAGCATCGGATTCCTTCTAACTTTAAGTGCTGAAAGAGGGCCACACTTGTGTAATAATTGTCCACAAAAAGATGGTACCCCTTCCGGAACAAGGGTGACACCAAGTCCCACACAACCTTTCCACTGCTCCCCAGGTAGTCAGGGCATCCGACCGGCTCCAATTTTGAGTCTTTTCCCTCATAGACCCTAAAACGACATGTATAGCCTGTGGCCCTTTTACAGAGCTTATACAGTTTCAACCCATACCGGGCTCGCTTGCTTGGGATGTACTGTTTGATGCCAAGGCGCCCGGTAAAGCGTAAGAGGGACTCGTCTACGCAAATGTTCTGTTCAGGGATAAAAGCATCTGCAAATGTTGATGACAGGTGGTCTATGAGGGGCCGAATTTTGTGGAGCCGGTCATAAGCAGGGTGGCCCTTTTCATGACAGGTTTCGTCGTCGTTGAAGTGCAGGAAGCGCAGGATGGACTCAAATCGTGTCCTGGACATGGCAGCAGGGTACAAGGGAACATGATTTACTGGGTTCGTAGACCAATACGACCGCAGTACATTCTGTTTCATTAGTCCCAAGTGAAGGATAAGGGCCAAAAAGATTTTAATGTCGGAAACTTGGACTAGTTTCCACCGGAAAGGCTGGGCATACATGCTCTCCGGGTGCTCGGTGATAAATTGTGTGGCTTTACGGTTGGTCTCAACCACAATTAAGTCCAAGAGAACCTGGGTGATGAACAGCTGCAAAAAGTCTAGGGCCGTTCCTAGATGAGCTGTCGCCACCTGGACTCCAGACTGGGCGGTGAAAGGGGGCACTACGGGTGCGGCGGAATCAGGGGATTGCCAATCTGGTTGTGCCAGCACCTCTGGGAGTCTATGGGTACTACGGGCCTGTCTTCTTCTTGGTGGCTGCGACGGGGGTACTACTGCACTTGCCACCGTACCAGTTTCAACTTCCTTGCTGACGCTCACCACTTCGCCAGGGTCTACAGAAGTACTGATACGAAGTCCGGGAGATGCTGCGCTGCTGGTGCCTGCCTCACCAAGAAAACTATCAACAGCGCTAGCACCACCCTGCTGCCCTTAAGGCGGATCCTGCGCCACCTGCGGTCTAACGACTTGGGGTCTGGTCCACCTGGCTCTAGCCGGGACCAAAGCCTCGTCATCACTTTCGGTCAGGGAACCACTGCTTTCTACAGGTTCAAATTCGGACCCGGAAGATTCGACGGATGATTCTTCCCAAAAGAACTCATCCGACTGATCCATGTACCTGTATACCTCGTCATCGGAAAGCCCCCTTCTTGCCATTGTGGATTGCTAAATTTATGGGGTTTTCCTCCGAGACTACCCAGAAAAAAAGAGCACCTACCTAGCAAAAAGGGAGTATTTGAGAGGTATTGGGGTTGGTGGGAAGTGGGGTCTCAGAGGCAATCAAACAATCACGGGACAATCAAATACAATTACAGCACAATCGACTCCAATCACAGCACAAGCAAATCTGATGCACTCGGAAGGTGGTGGTTGGAGGTGGTGGGGGGGAGGGTGGGGTTGGGTGTGGTGGGGGGGGAGGGTGGGGTTGGGTGTGGCGGGAAGTGGGGTCTCAGGCAATCAAACAATCACGGGGCAATCGAAGCCGATCACGGGACAATCAAATACAATTACAGCACAATCGAATCCAATCACAGCACAATCAAATCTGATGCACTCGGAAGGTGATGGGGGGAGGGTGGGGTTGGGTGTGGCAGGAAGTGGGGTCTCAGAGGCAATCAAACAATCACGGGACAATCGAAGCCGATCACGGGACAATCAAATACAGTTACAGCACAATCAAATACAATCGCAGCACAATCAAATACAAGCGCAGCACAATCGATGCAATCAAAGCACAGTCAAATACAATGCACTTGGACGGTAATTAGGGGGGGGGGGGGGGTCTGAGGGCGATTTGAGGGGGTGGGGGGTTGATCAGGAGCCCGCACGGGGCAGACTGAGTCCTGATCTGATGAGAGGCAGACACAGGGGGTTACTGATCGCAGATCAGTTAGTGATTGCTGGGGAGGACAGATGTAAACAAAGAGCAGGGGATGTAATCAGGAGGGGGTATGAAGGCAATCGAGGGCCTGGGCAGGTGATCGGTTACCCCCGCGGGGCAGTTAGGGTCTGCTCTGATGGGTGGGGGTGCTGAGGGGTGATGGACAGGTGATAGGCAGGTGATCAGAGGGGGATCAGAGGGGGATCAGGGGGTAAGGTAGCTGTATACAGATGTATACAGTATACAGGGGGGTAGTCTGGGATGGGGTGTGGGGGTGATCTAAAGGTAGGGGGGGGGGATCAGGGGTGACTAGGAGGCAGTTAGGGACCTAAACTAAGGGACAGCGTCGCTAGTTAGTGGCAGGTGGGGGGGGGGGGGGTTTATAGGGGTGCTGGGCAGGGGTCTGCTAGGGTGATCAGGGGGGTTAGAAAGGCTGGGGTGGGTGATCAGGGAGGCTGAGGGCAAAAAAAGCAGTGTAGCTGTATAACTTACAATATGCTTCCTCCTCGCTGGTGGTCTCTGCAACAATGAGACCACGAGGCGAGGAGGAAGCACGTATAAGGCACTTTGTTTACCTAACAAAGTGCCTTATACATTCTGATTGGCCCCATGTGCGGATTCCTCCGCTCGCCGGCGCTGCTAAGTGGCCGGCGAGCGGAGACAAAATGCCGGGCTTCCGACTCCCGGCAGAGGATCGCGTCACGGATGACGCGATCGCTCCGCCTATGCCCCTACAAGGACCGCCGCCTTTGGGCATGAGCTGGTCCTTGTGGGGTCCACTTCCCGGCCGCCTCTGTGCGTTAGGCTGTCGGGAAGTGGTTAAGCAGGTTAAAAAGCACTGATATAAACTGCCAAGAAGACTCACTCAGCACCCATCCAACCATACAAACAAACCACTACCTAGGATCACCTAATGTGATCAGGGATCCCAATCAAAGACCTGCCACAGCGTAGGTGTAGAAATGTTCCTACATAAATTGTCCTCCAAAAACTGTGCAATATAGCAAACTATCAGAGTTCAAGATCGATATCGAAGATCCAGATAGAGCAGCACACAAAAGCAGGCATTTAGATTATAGCAGTTAACAAAATCAAGCAAGATCAGCTGAAAAAGAGTAGCAACAGGTGCATAGGCACAGGACATGGGCTCCAGACGTAGCAGCACACACAGACAGTCCGTCCAATTGGAGCAGTTGGCAAGCCAAACTCGGATTAGCTGAAGAGAGATTGTAGCAGGTACATAGCATGCATATAAGCACAGGGCAAAGACATACTGTACCCAATCCTGATGCAACGACATAGAGTCCAGTTAGCTCCTAGCTGATTAGTGTATTAGGTCTCTCAACCCATGTGCCGGAGCTCACGGCTTGGGGAGTGACCAGAAGTCCAGTCCAAATACATCCAAGCGTGGGTGCTGCTGTAAGATGCTGTAGAGATGGAGAAAGAGGGGGAGTCCCTACCTGTGCCATTTGCTGGTATCCCAACAAACAACCTGTCATGGAGGCTGCGTGGATCTCAGTCTGATGGCATCTAGGAGGGGGAAGCTAAACAGGCCAGCAGGGAGTGGAAGTGGATGGTGTGCGAGCAGTGAGTCACAGGGCAGAGATCGTGCTAGCACCACACCAGCATTCCTGACATGTTTCGCTGGGTCTACCGGCTTTTACGAAGGGAGGTGTGGATTCTCCACAGTCAGCCCTTTATGAAGGACGAGCGGCTGGACACGTGGTGTCCACACGCGTCATTTTATATGCGTCACTCCACTTCGCCTCCAGCTCCCGGCCAGTCACAAAGTTGGAAACACGAAGCCGGCAAGTTGCGACAGAGTGGAACAGCGCAAGTGACTGGCCAGAGCGGAGGGGGGAGGGGAGCAGGGCCGAAGTGCGGGGACATTAAGTGACATTTAGAAAAACAAACAAAATAACCCAATCCTAATCATGATGCAAACACAACATGGAACATATCTATAAAATAAATTCAGAGTTGAGAAGGCATGCTGTCAACCAGATCACCAATTATGGACAATGAAAAACTGCACAAATGCAGAAATATGTCCACAGAGTGTGCTGACCTAGCGCAATCAATTGGAAAAAAGCAAAAATTAATGCCTGCTATGCGGTGACACCGCAGGGGAAGCCAGGGACACCAGGCAGGGATAGACATAGCTCACAGAGACAGGGGGTCACTATAGGGCATAACGGAGCAGGGGGGCCCGGGGAAGGGAAGGTCCAGGATAAGAATCGGGATGGGGTGAAATCAGTTGGGCAGAAATGCTGCAAAGCCAACTATATTATTAAGGCCAGGATGTTCAGTGGCCCCTAATTCAAAGATCCACCTGGACTCTTTCTCCAACAACAATCGGTCATAGTTGCCACCTCTAATGGTGGTATGTATACGGTCAAGGCCAACAAATCGTATGCCCCGGAAGTCACCCCCATGTTCTGATCTAAAATGTCTCGCAACTGGTGTGGTGGATGCAATGCTCTTAATATTTGCAATATGCTTGCCAATTCTAGATTTAAGATCGCGTCCAGTCTTACCAATATAAAAAGCGCCACATTGGCACATGAGAAGATAGACCACGAATTGGGTATTACAGTTTACATAATGTTGTAGATGCCAGCAGTGTCCATTGGGAAGGATAACTTCCCTACCGATAGATAGAAACCAGCAAACAGTGCATCCACCACAACTATATGTACCGGTTACGATGCAATGGAGGCGTGTGACCTCAGTTCCCTTAAGATGGCTCCTAACGACCAGGTCACGGAGAGACGGCGCATGCCTGCACGTAATCTTAGGTTCGGGTGTCACAAGTGGCTCGATTTTGGGGTCATTGGTAAGAATATACCAAGGGCGCTGTAGAACCCCAGTGATCTCTTTAAATTGTGCTGAATAACGCACACATAAGCGGGCACAGTTAGCATCGCCTCTCCGGGACCCGCTCGCCAATAACAGCACTTCGATCGGCCATGCGGGCTCGCTGATAAGCCTCGCTCTGCAAAGAAACGCCCCCATTTGCCGTATTATAGATCCTCAGTATAGGTACAATATTTACACGAAAACAAGAAGAAGAAGAATTTTCATACTTTATTTGAATGCTTTTATTTAGCAGCAATTGGTTTTTAAATATGACATTAACAGAATTCTCTAAACAATGCTCTTTGTGGCTTTACAAATGGTGATTTAAGACAGCTTGTCCCAGCTGATGCTATACAATCCTCCTAGAACAGGCACCTCGTATAGAAGAGGAAAACAAATATATTCTTACATTAATATATACCTGTAAACAAATATACATGCCATGAGGTTTCATTCATAATACATATGCATCCGAAAAGATGTACAGGAGGCCTCCGGTCTTACTGGGCTGTGGTACATAATGCACAGCCTTCTACTTATGGTAGTAGGTACTAGAGTGGAAGTGACACAGCAAGAACAAACTACATTTATGTTTATTAAAATAACATTTTACCTTTGCCTCTTTGGATTCCAAGTCAAGTTTAATAAGATAAAGAAAGCTTCTAAGTTCTGTTCTCTATCTTTAATATACTTTTGTATTAAAAAAAAAAATCACACAAGCACACACATTATCATAATTATAGTACAACAATTACACTGTACCATACAGTACAGCATAGAGCAGTCTAAAAAAATAAACTATATGGAATTATGAAGACAGCATACAGCTCCAGTGCATGTTGTGAGATGCCATTTATTACTCTCTGCAAAGCATTTTATTTCCTCAATAATAAAGTGACAGAGGTTCCACAAGACTCACCACTGAGGCCATATCCCTGCACATTTTGGAAACATTCATGCTTTAAAGGACACAATATCCCCAAATGATTATGGCTAGTTCTGCATAAGCCAAACATAGTGATGAGACATGGGCCATTTGTAATGCAGTCCCTGATAACAAGGGAACCATAAAGAAATGATGCAGACTCTTCTTTGGTCTTTCCAACTTAAACTAAGTTATCTTTGTGCACAGAAAGGTTTACTACTGGCAGCATTTGGAGAAACATGGCATCTTGTGTACATGAGCAAATTTCTGGTTAGAGGAACCACTTCTTAAGTTTATTTTATGCCTAGTTATTTGTCATAGATGAAAAAAATAGACAAAAAACCCCAAATGTTTCATCCCTGACATTCACCGTTATTTGTGAAATTAGACAGACAAGTGTAAGATAAATTACAAAATGTACACACACTAGAGACACACGCACACATTAGAATGCTGGCCTGAGCAAAGTTCTTAACATAGGTCGTGTATTTTTTGCACTGAGTAATGATACCCATAGGTGGTGCTGCTGAGTAACAAATAAAATCTTGTTCAATATCAAGTCTACTTATAAAATATTCCAAACTTTTGTGCTAATATTTTCCAGCCCCTAGACCTACCCTACACTGGGAAAACAAATATTGGTTATTAAATATATATATTGTCCAAGCTTTTAAAAAGGCTGTTAAGTATGAGGTTTTGGACTTCACATATAATTTCATATACTGTACTAAGATGTAAGCCTAACGGCGTTCAGCACCAATTCACCTCTAAATTTCCTACTGGTAATCACGGTAATGTAAAAGATGACAGAGTATTGTTTCACTCCTTACAGAAGGCAATTCTGCCAGTAGGGTTCTTACTTAGGTGCTAAGAGATTGAAAAGGTGCGATTTTCATGATGTCAGAACACACAAAATTCTACATGTGATTAAGTTGCATAAGACTCCTTGTATCCATGCGGTCCACTCAATAGATATCGGGGAGGTTTGCATAGCTTCTGTCCCAGTACTTTCCAGAATAGAGCCAGTCCTGTCCACTGTTGTAAGGATTAGGGCCTTGGTGGAACCACCTATTAAAAGTAAAACAGAGAATTTAGAAATTACAGCATTTCAATAAGGGCCGGTTAACTCTGGCACTTAAAGTAGTCTGAAAGCCAGCATTTCTACTTTGCTCTAAAAATTCCTTACAGCTTTAGAGCTACTATCACTGAAATGGTTAAACAAAGCACTTTGTCCTGCTATTCAGCTTTGAATCCGCATCCAAACTGGAGATAACAGTATCTTTGTTTACATTCCAATGTTGATACATTTGTCTGTAACAAGTACAAAACACTTTCTGAGAAGCTGTTTCTGCTTCAGGCATAAACAGAACAACTCATTCGAAGATTTTAATATAGAATAAAAAGCAGTTGGAATAAAATGCAATGGCAGGTTTCAGGGCCAGATAAACTACACTTTGGAAACTTGTAATTTGTAGCCTGACAATATTACTTGTGCACAAAAGCAAATATGACAACTGTATAAGTAAAAAAAGGAAGAAAAACACATTTTTATTCAATGTAATGTCAGAGTTTCAGACCACTTTAAGTGATAAACGGATTAGTTCGAATGGATCCAATTTCCATTCCGTTGCCATTCAGTTCTGTTCTCCCATATGATTCCCCCCGCCTCCCCCCAACCACATACCCCCATCACCAAAGTGGATTTTGCTGGCTACAACTGTACTTTTTTTAGCCAGTGTGTTAAAGATCCATTTCTCATTGCCTCCCATGCAGTGTTTCAGCGCCCGTTTACGTTCCACTGGGCTCCGTTGTCTGGAGAAATCACTGCAATACCAAACATGCGGTCTGCTCAGCAGAGCATGCAGAACAGATCTTTTCCGAAGGGACGAACTTGAACAGATCTATAGGTTAATACGGATCCATTAGGATCCATGAGTGTTTTTTTATTGCGAGTGTGAACGTGTTACAAAGGAAAAAAAAAAAACGCTTTTTTTAATACATTTTTTTTTTTTAATTTTACTACATCTAATGCCTGGTACTCACTATACAGTTTCCCATTCGATAAGACAGGCAGAATCGATTACTTCCGACAGGTCCGATATGATTTACATTTTTTTTCTGGTTGATTTTGTATAGAAGTGATCAGAAAATCGATCAGAAAGCAGATCGGACCTGTTGGAAATAACTGATTCGACCAGTCTATCTGAAGGGAAATTGCATGCCATTTTAATAATAATAATTTTTTTTTTTTACTTTAAAATCACACAAAGTAGATGCTTTTTTATCCATTGGGTTATGGTTTCTTAAATTCTTGTGAACGAAGGCTCGTTTCTCACTTGTAAGAGGTCCATCTGGTACAGAGTTCAGTGTCTGGCCTCGCGGGCGGATGAGTTGCACCACAGGTGGCTAAGAGCAACGCACCTGTCTGGGAAAACGGAGCAGGTCAAGACTCCACTTTCCATTTGCTGCAACAAGGCAAACAGATCTGTTTTTTCCCCTGTGCTGAGCAAAGTTGAAAAAAAACCCTACTGAATGAATACTTTTTTTTTTTTTTTAACAAGTGGGAACCGAGCCTCTGCCTCGGAGTTCTCAGCTTTTCTCACCTGCCGTATTCGAACTGATTGCACAATATTAAAGCAAACGTAAGCTAAACTGTCCTGTGTACGATTTCTCCACTACCATGCTCTGCACACCTAATGCACACGGTTATCTCACCTTGCTGGCCAGGGCTGCAGTAACTCCTGCCTCTGTTTCAATAAAGGGAACCTGAAGTGAGAGGGATAAAGAGGCTGCCAAATTTATTTATTTTTAAACAATACCAGTTGCCTGGCCTCCTGCTGATCTTTCAGGCTGCAGTAGTGTCTGACACACACCTGAAACAAGCATGTTGCTTATGTAGTCAGACTTCAGTCAGAAACCTCTTATCCATAGACCCTGAACAAGCATGCAGATCAAAGCATTAGCGGCAGATGATCAGCAGCATGCCAGGCAACAGATTTTGTTTTACCACTTTAGGACCACAGTGGTAAACCCCCCTAAAGACCAGGCTGTTATTTTCATAATTGGCCACTGCAGCTTTAAGGCCAAGCTGCAGGGCCACACAACACAGCACATGATTCCCTTCCCCCCTTTTCTCCCCACCAACAGAGCTCTGTTAGGGTCTGATCACCCCCCCCCCCCCCCCAAGTGTTTTTTTTTATTATAAATATTTGTTTTTGTTTTTTATTTTTTACTTTTTTTTTATTAATTTACTTATTTAAAACCCTCCCTCCCCCAGCCAGCCAATCATAGCGATCAGCTCTCATAGGCTTCACCCTATGAGAGCCGATCACTCTCTTGTCCCCCAGGGGGACAGCCGTGTCACACGGCTATCCCCAGTACAGCGCTGCTGCTGATTGCAGCGCTGTACATGTAAATAGACGGCGATCACGCCATCTAACAGTCTCGGAGACTGAAGAGGGGGCGGAGCTCTGTCCCCCGAGAAGGAGATGCGCGTGCACCCTGCACGCAATCTCCTTCAGTAGCCGGCTCCAGGACCTGAGGCCAATTGACGTGGAGCTGTCTTAGAGTAGTTAAAGAGAACCCGAGGTGGGTACCGTAATTTAAATCTTAAGAGAACACATAGGCATGTTCTGTGCACAACTACATGCCTCCATATCTCTGTATTGCTGCCTCTATTTCCCCCCCCCCCCCCCTCCAGGGGTCTGCTGGGCCCGCGACAATCTCCTTGTCGCTAGCCTTCTATTTACCTGCAGCCTGTCGATAATTGCGTGCTCCCCGCCTCTATGTGCTTCCGCCAATCAGAAGCTAAGCCGCGACCTGGGAGGTACTTCCTGGGTCGCAGCTTCCAATTGGAGGAAGCACACAGAGGCGGATGAGCGTGCAAGGAGATTGCTGCTAGCCTGGCGCGTTTTTCGGGGCACAGCAGACACTGGGGGTACTAGAGGCGGCAATACAGAGACACAGAGGCATGTAATTTTGCGTAGAACATGCCTCTGTGTTCTCTTAAGATTTAAAATACTCACCTCGGGTTCTCTTTAAAAGGAAGTAAATATGGCAGCCCCCATATCCCTCACTGCATTTACCCTTTAAGGATGGCACCTTGCCATTTGCAAATTCTTGAAATGATCTGCCTAGCTTATGTTAATGCATAACATCTGACACTTGCTGCCGACACAAAAGAGTTCTTTCCCAACACAAAATACAATAAAACCACTGAAAGGTGAAGTGAATCATATCTCATCGGAACGGCACCTGACAAGGAGTGAGATAATACTATGCAGCAAGTAAACAGTAAGTTCTCAGTGGTTTAAAGTGGATCTAGACTCAGAACCTTTCTGCTCTAAAAGATAAGTCACTGCATGATCAGCTTTAGGGCAAAATTTGTCAGGTTTTTTCTTTAGGATTTCCATAAATTGTAATGAAGTTTTAACTTCCCTCACATTCTTGGGAGCACAGAAAGGGTTAAGACTCAGTGTTAAAGTGAACCCGAGGTGACAGTTATATAGAGGCTGCCATATATATTTACTTTTAACCACTTGATGACCCAGCCTTTACCCCCCCTTAAGGACCAGCGCTGTTTTTTGTGATCTGTGCTGGGTGGGCTCTGCCCCAGCACAGATCAGGGTACATGCAGAGCGATCAGATCGCCCCACTTTTTCCCCCCCTATGGGGATGATGTGCAGGGGGGTCTGATCGCACCTGCCTGCCTGAGGTTTGCGGGGGGGGGGGGGGGGGAGCACCTCAAAGCCCCCCTCAGCAGCGAAATTCCCCCCCTCCCTCTCCTACCTGTCCCCCCTGGTGATCCGGGCTGCACAGAACGCTATCCGTCCTCTGCAGCCTGTGACAGGATGTCCTCTGTCACAGCAGCGCCGTTCAATGTAAACAAAGGAGACAAATGTCTCCTGCGTTTACATTTAGTCTGCGAGCCGCGATCAGTGGCTCGCAGGCTATTCACGGAGACCCGCTTCGTGATCTAACAGGAAACGGCCTTTCCTGATTAATTAGGGATTCACCTGGCGACGCAGATATGCGTCGCTGGTCCTCCAGCTACCACTTTGCCGCCGCACGGTATGAGTGTGCGGTCGGCAAGTGGTTAAAGAAAACCTGTACTGAAAATGTCAAAACAAACATACACAAGTCATACTTGCCTACCGTGTAGTCTACTCCTCAATCTCTTTCTCCTCTCCTGCGTCCCATTTGTCCTCTGTGATCAAGGGAATTCTCCGTCCTCCATTTTGAAAATGGCCATTACCCCATAACAGCTTTCTGGTCAGCACACTGTTAAACTGTAACATCGCCCACTTGAGCCATAGGGATACATGGACATTACCTGGAACATCAGTTGTCCTCTCAGCTAGAACTGACATCAACTGATATATTTCAGTTCTGACAAAATGTCAGAACTGGAAGGGATCATTGTCAGAAGAAAATGGTGAGCTTCTAAGAGGAGCTGATGGCAACGTAACCATGTAATGTTCGTTTGAGGTTACCGCATGTGTTTATTTTAAATAATTTTACTCAGATCAGGTTCCCTTTAAGCAATGCCAGTTGCCTGGCTATCCTGCTGATCTTCTGCCTCTAATACTTTTAGCTATAAACCCTAATCAAGCGTGGAGCAGATCAGGTGTTTCTGACAATATTGTCAGAACTGACAATATTGGCTGCATGCTTGTTTCTGGTGTTATTCAGACACTACTGCAGCTAAAATAGATCAGCAAGGCTGCCAGGCAATTGGTATTGTTTAAAAGAAAACAAATATGGCAGTCATGTCACGGTCACTTCGGGTTCACTTTAACTTAAGGCCCATACACATGTCGGATTTTTCCGAACGACGGGTCGTTTGAACGTCCCGTCGTTCAGTCGTCCGCACGCCAAATCGGGCATGTGCACAGACTGTCGTTTGGGTGATAAGACTGATTTTGAGCGATCCGCCGGGCCTTTATAAGCAGAGAGCCATTACACACAGTTCACAACTCTGTTTCACAGCTGCTGATCTGTTTAACTACTTGCCGACCGCGTCACGCCAATGGGTGGCAGCCCCAGGACCAGCTAACGCCGATTGGCGTAAAGTCGTGGGGCAGCAGTTTGCAGGAGGTCGCGCAGAGGTTTGCAGGTGGTCAGCAGAGCTCCCCCTTCAGTCTCCGAGCGGCGATCGCCGCTCGGAAGACTGTTACATGGCGAAACCGCCGTGTATTTACATGTACAGCCCTGCGATCTGCAGCAGCGCTGGGAGGAGGGAGGGGATTTGGGAAGAAAAAAAAAATAGCAAAGAATATTTTAAAAAAATCAAATAAATATTTATTTAAAAAAAAAAACACCGGGGGGTTCGTTGCGATCAGACCTCCCCAACAGAGAGTTCTGTTGGTGGGGAGAAAAGGGGGGGGGGGGGGGGAAATCACTTGTGTGCAGAGTTGTATGGCCCTGCAGCTTGGCCTTAAAGCTGCAGTGGCCTATTAAGCAGCAAATAGCCTGGTCACTAGGGGGGTTTAACACCATGGTCTTCAAGAGGTTAAAGGACACCTGAAGTGAAAGGGATATGGAGGCCATTATATTTGCTTCCTGTTAAACAATGCAAATTGCCTGGCAGCCCCGCTGATACTCTGCCTTTAATACTTTTAGCAATATACCCTGAACAAGCATGCAGCAGATCAAGTGCTCTTGACTGAAGTCTGACTGAATTAGCTGCAGGCATGCTTCAGGTGTGTGATTTTTATACTACTACAGCCAAAGATCAGCAGGACTGCCAAACAACTAATATTCTTTTAAAGGAAATAAATATGGCAGCCTCAATATCCCTCTTAGTTCAGGTATCCTTTAAACACAGACTTTCTTAGTAACTATATGTGGAAAGAAGACTTTTCACTGTGTGCTGTGTAAGAGTATGGGTCCACTTTCAATGATCCTTTAAAGTAGATTATAAGCAAGGTAACAGTGGTGATTGAAAAATAATTGTAGTAACAGATATAGCTTAGAAATTCTTCTACAGTGGTTTGCAAAAGTAATCGGCCCCCTTGCCGTTTTCCACATTTTGTCATATTACTGCCACAAACATGAATCATTATTTTATTGGAATTCCACGTGATAGACCACGTGATATTCTTTTAAAAATCTAAAATAGCAACTCTAAATACAAGTAACAGCTACTATACAATATTTGTAACAGTAGAAGCCACCTTGTGAAATGACATATACATGTACCTGTTAACCAGCATACTTTATGGTTATGTGACCACCAGTGAAGAATGTATGGCATAAGGCATAATTACAACAGAGGCACCTTTATGATATTCATTAATGGTTACACTCACCTACTGTCAGTGAATATATATTACTATATACAGTGGTTTGCAAAAGTATTCAGCCCCTTTAAAGTTTTCCACATTTTGTCATATTACTGCCACAAACATAAATCAATTTTATTGGAATTCCACGTGAAAGATCCATACAAAGTGGTGTACACGTGAGAAGTGGAACGAAAATCATACACGATTCCAAAACATTTTTTACAAATAACTGCAAAGTGGGGTGTGCGTAATTATTCAGCCCCCTTTGGTCTGAGTGCAGTCAGTGGCCCAGAGACATTGCCTGATGAGTGCTAATGACTAAATAGAGTGCATCTGTGTGTAATCTAATGTCAGTACAAATACAGCTGCTCTGTGACGGCCTCAGAGGTTGTCTAAGAGAATATTGGGAGCAACAACACCATGAAGTCCAAAGAACACACCAGACAGGTCAGGGATAAAGTTATTGAGAAATATAAAGCAGGCTTAGGCTACAAAAAGATTTCCAAAACCTTGAACACCCCACGGAGCACTGTTCAAGTGATCATTCCGAAATGTAAGGAGTATGGCACAACTGTAAACCTATCAAGACAAGGCCGTCCACCTAAACTCACAGGCCGAACATGGAGAAATGCAGTGAGAAGGTCCATGGTGACTCTGGACGAGCTGCAGAGATCTACAGCTCAGGTGGGGTAATCTGCCCATAGGACAACTATTAGTTGTGCACTGCACAAAGTTGGCCTTTATGGAAGCGTGGCAAGAAGAAAGCCATTGTTAACAGAAAAGCATAAGAAGTCCCATTTGCAGTTTGCCACAAGCCATGTGGGGGACACAGCAAACATGTGGAAGAAGGTGCTCTGGTCAGATGAGACCAAAATGCAAAATGCTAGGGGCTTGATTTACTATGCGGTGCTAACCTACTTAGCATGTCTAAAGTCTTTAGGCGTGCTAACCAGGGTGCTAAGTAGGTTAGCACCGGTTTTCTCAAACAGATTGCGCGCTAAGTACAAGTCCCATAGGCTTAAGTGGGCACTTCGCGCGAAGCGCCCTGCACTCTGTGCAGTGCGCGCGCAAAACCTTGCGCATGGTACTTTGCGCACGATCACTACTTCTCACATTTCAACTGAGTTTAGACGTGCTAAAGGCCAGTGCTAAAGTTAGCACCGTTTTGTAAATCGAGCCCTATGTGTGCAGAAAACTAACAATGCACATCACTCAGAACACACCATCCCGGCTGTCAAATATGGTGGTGGCAGCATTATGGTCTGGGGGTGCTTCTTTTCAGCAGGGACAGGGAAGCTGGTCAGAGTTGATGGGAAGATGGATGGAGCCAAATACAGGGCAATCTTGGAAGAAAACCTCTTGCGGTCTGCAAAAGACTTGACTGGGGTGGAGGTTCACCTTCCAGCAGGACAATGACCCTAAACATAAAGCCAGGGCAACGATGGAATGGTTTAAAACAAAACATATCCATGTGTTAGAATGGCCCAGTCAAATTCCAGATCTAAATCCAATCGAGAATCTGGGGCAAGATCTGAAAACTGCTGTTCACAAACGCTGTCCATCTAATCTGACTGAGCTGGAGCTGTTTTGCAAAGAAGAATGGGCAATGATTTCAGTCTCTAGATGTGCAAAGCTGGTAGAGACATACCCTAAAAGACTGGCAGCTGTAATTGCAGCAAAAGGTGGTTCTACAAAGTATTGACTCAGGGGGCTGAATAATTACGCACACCCCACTTTGCAGTTATTGATTTTATTTTTTTAAATGTTTGGAATCATGTATGATTTTCATTCCACTTCTCACATGTACACCACTTTGTGTTGGTCTTTCACGTGGAATTCCAATAAAATGGATTCAGGTTTGTGGCAGTAATATGACAAAACGTGGAAAACTTCAAGGGGGCCGAATACTTTTGCAAACCACTGTATATAATGCATTGCGGAATTCTTTTTTTAAAATTCAAATTCCAGAAGAACAGCACACATCTAGCTCTGGTATGATGGTTATAATTAACCCCATCAGCTCAAGCATAAAATGGTGTTTGTGAGTAACTTGGCTGAAAAAAATTGAGGAAGTGTATTCAAAATCTCTTGTTCTCTGGATATGTCTAAAACCGCTACACACGTTAGATGAAATTCATCCAAGGCGGCTGATAACGACTGCTTCTGCCCAGAATCCAGTGTATGTACAGCAGCCCCCAACACCTCTCGGCCAGTGATCAGCCTGGCGGATCGTTTCAGCCAAGGGCCTGCCAAGAGCATTGTTCTCCCAACTTACACAGCTCCCATGTGACATCACACCGTGCCGCTCTAGTGGCTAGCAATGGTCCTAGCAATGTCCCTCGAGGGATTGAGTCCCAATTCCCGTGGGCGACATGCCACGTATGTGTGTACGAGGCTTAAAACTTTGTTGTTTATGTCCAATCATGATGTCTTGCTGCAGTCCTTACATATGTGCACATCAGCTGTCTAGAATATGTAGATCACGCTTGTGTAGCCAAATCAGCTGGCACGGATTTCACAAAACAATGTTCCATATCCTTTAAATGTTGTAAGGTGGGTCTTCAGTGAATCGGATTTGTCTTCCCAGTACATCCTGGACTGAGATTGGGAGTTAGGGGCCCAAAGAAATCATGATTCATCAGACCAGTCTATCTTCTTCCATTGCGGTGTGGTCCAGCTTTGATGCTGCAGTGAGCGGGGTCAATATAGGCACTTTGACTGGTCTGTACCTGCAGTGCCCCACACAAAGTATGTTTCAATACACCTTACTCTCATGACCAATCTTTTTTTCCCTGCATACTTCCCATAGTAGCTCTTCTGTGAAATAGGGCTGGACTGGGTACACCTTGGTCCTCACGAGTGTCAGTTTCTTAGCAATTCACAAGTTCTTCCTTGGACTACTTTTGGTAGGTAGTAACCAACTATACCTAGAAAACCCTACAAGACCTGATGTTTTGTAGAGGCTTTCATTTAATCTGCCCATCACAATTTGGCCCTTGTCCTATTTACATCTGTGCCAGCTTCCAACACATCACCAACAACTGACTGTTGACCTGTGGCTAAATATGTTCCACCCATCTCATGCAAGGTGCCATTGTAATGAGCTAATAAACATTATGCACTTCACCTGGCAGTGGTTTAATTTTGGAGGCTGATCGGTGTATGTTATTAGCTGCAGTGTGGATAATGGCCTCTCACTGGAAAAAGCCTGATCTTTTTGTTAGTATGATTTGGGGAAGAATGGCCAGAATCATGCTGGTTGTGAAGTATATCCATATCTCCCAGCAGATATTTACTCTTGCTTGGAAGTTAGAGGAGTTACAGATACACTAACCTTGGTGATCCAACGTAAAGAATATAACCTACTAAGATTAAGGCAATACAATAATATATGTGCTTTTAAAACCTATAAACGTTTATTCTTATTAAAAAATGTATTTTGTTTTCGCTGTACTTCAAGATTTTTATTCATGAAGCTTTTAAATCGGATTTGTTGGCAGTACAAATCCAAGTGGTTGTAGCAGGTTCTAGCTGAGAGGCGTACGTTGGCTGCCATATTTATTTCCTTTTAAACAATACCAGTTACCTGGCTACCCTGTTGATCTCTTTGGCTGCAGTAGTATCTGGATCACACACCTGAAACAAACATGAAACTGAAATTCAAATAGATTAAAAAGACACCAATCCAATTATGACATGCTGCTCCGAACACTGCTTATTGTGAAAGCTAGAGTTTGGAACTCCGGTGCCCAAATCACCTTTCTGTGCCACCTTAACTGCAAAGTCCACAGTGGCCCACATTATCAGATGCGATCTGTGCCCAAATTTACTGATGATTTGGATGCAGGAGGCATTTGATAGATTCAAGTCTAATTAAAGACTAAGGTATGCAACCATATAATAATTTGAGTAATTTTAACAGAAAGTCTGATATATTCAAAAATGGTCAGACATTTAAAGGACCACTAAAGCGAAAAAAGTAAGCAGTTAAAATCTGACATAACGGACAGAATCCATCTCCTCATGGGGACTCTCTGTTTTCAAAAGCATTTCCTGTACAGAAGTTGCTCAGTCCAACTGGTAAAATAGTGAGATACCAGCCAGCCACCCTACTCTATTTTGTACACAGAAGGATCCGCAGACCAGGTGCTGGTAGAAAAATGCTGTTTTTTCTTTATTCAAAAAATTCCATGTTGCATAGCAATAAAACCACAGGGTTCAACTGACGCGTGTCGGGCTTACAATCTGCCCTTAGTCATAGTTCAACTATGACTAAGGGCAGATTGTAAGCCCGACACGCGTCAGTTGAACCCTGTGGTTTTATTGCTATGCAACATGGAATTTTTTGAATAAAGAAAAAACAGCATTTTTCTACCAGCACCTGGTCTGCGGATCCTTCTGTGTACATTTGTGGACTGGCTTGGCTCTTTTGATCCTGCACCTGCTGGCTAGTTCCTAGGGGGTAGAGCGTTCTGAACTTTTCTACTACTCTATTTTGGTAGTTGGACTGAGCAACTGCCATTCAGGGAATAAAGCAAAGAAAACCCTGAGTTTCCCCATGAGGAGACAGACTAGTCCAAATCATGCTGGTTCTGTCAAATTTCAACTGCTTACTTTTTCTGCCGTAGTGGTCCTTCAACTTATAAAAGGTCAACAAACTGAAGTGTTACTACACACCTTGTTTTCCAGTCTTCATCGGACTTGGAGCGATTCTTGCGTGCAGCTCGCTGCTTCTCTTCTAGCCTCTTCTTTTCCTCACTAGCTGTGTCTTCAAAGAGAGTACACTCTTATTAGTTATTGAAAAAAAATCAGTAGTCTAAGCATATAATTTACTAAAGGAAAAATACAAGTTCAGACAAGTTTTATATGCATTTAAAACTAATTCCAGAAAAAAAAGCTTGTTCTAACGAACCCTCTTGTGACTCTGGATCTGGATAAATTGACACAATTCAGTTTGGCGCTCACGTTCCAGTCATGACCACACGTCACCCTGGTGCATCCCAGAAATCTGTGTGCTGATCTGGCATTGCTGTCCTTCCCCTGCAGAATCATACTCTGTAGCCATGCCCAGCACCAACCTATATATACAGAGGGGAGGACAGTAGCTTTGACAACCACACCTCCCCTACAATTAGCAGATATGGGAGTGGGTTATTGGCCTATACACATTCCATAAGGAACTCGACTCTCAAAGGATTCTTATCCAATGCTTCACTTTTATTTCATGTCATATAGCGGTCATACAGCATACCATGACCATACAAGAATCCGTTGAGGGTCGAGTTGCTTATGGGATGTGTATGGACTTGTTTAGGTCAATCACCCACTCCCAACTCTGCTGTATTGGAGGTTTGATGACCCTCTTTACCATTGGAACTCCCCGCATCACATTCATCATACCTGAGGCACGCAGACTACTTTGTGTTGCATGATTGGCCTGAACGCCACATCCCCTCCCAGACGTAGCCTCAGTGGCCAACCTGCAGGAACCTACTCAACACCTAGATGGAAGCCTCAAGGTACGTACACAAGCAGAAGAAATGTTGCGTGAAGGGATTTGGACTTGATCACTTGGGCCACAGTTTGGGGGCTGAAAGCTGTGTAGAAGCCTCACTCTACTACAGCATCTCAGAACAATGCGCTCAGGGGCCACTGTTATTTAAATATCTGGTGTTCCAAATCCCAAGGGACACCTGTACAAGTGCTTGAGGTGTCCTGCCTCAGATTGGTTTCATAGAGAGTGTGTATGCCCCTTTAGCTGTACATACTGCAGTATGAGGACAGAAAGGGCAATAGCACCTACATATCTGTTAAAAAAAATTGTCAAAAATAAAATGATGAAGTAACTATTAAAAAAAATCATAAAAATAGCAATTCATTAAAAAAAAGTGAATAAAAACATCAAGAAAAATACCAGTTATCAATTTAATAATAAATACAAGTAAAAAAAAATATGCCAACAGCAGCCATATTAATGACAATAATATTAGAATTATTTTTTAACAAAATGTGTTAACGTGTAAAAAAAAATTATGTTTTCAAAATATTGCTTGTTTTGTGTATTTTAATTTTATTTTATGCAAGGGCTTAAATATTTCGTTTTAAAAGGAAGCGCGATCTGACCGTAAAAGGGCGATACCAAAATTGTGCCAGTCAAGCAGACTATTTAGGTGCTTTGAGGCATACATTTGAAAAGGTCACGTGCTAATTTAAGTGAGACGTTAAATAACAATATCAATAATGGTGAATAACAATTTAGGCGCAAGAATAACCATAACAAAAATGGTAAATTTAATTTCAGTATTAAATTATCTGTAAATGTACCGAAAGTCTACAACATGACTAAAACCTAACCGCTCCCTAATCTCACACAGAACCATCTGCTGGTGGTGCCTAATCCTAAATCCCCCCTGGTGGTGCCTAATCCTAAATCCCCCCTGGTGGTGCCTAAACCTAAGATCCCCTCTGGTGGTGCCTAACCCTAAGAATCCCCCTGGTGGGGCCTAACCCTAAGAATCCCCCTGGTGGTGCCTAACCCAAAGAATCCCCCTGGTGGTGCCTACCCCTAGGACCCCTCTGGTGGTGCCTACCCCTAGGACCCCTCTGGTGGTGCCTACCCCTAGGACCCCTCTGGTGGTGCCTACCCCTAGGACCCCTCTGGTGGTGCCTACCCCTAGGACCCCTCTGGTGGTGCCTAACCCTAAGAATCCCCCTGGTGGTGCCTAACCCTAAGACCCTCCCCCCCATCCCCGCTAACAATAATACAATAAACAATTTAATTGCAGCTGTCCGCTAAATAGCCTGACGGCTAACAATAATAATATAAATTTAATCAAAGCCGCCTGCTAAATAGCGTAACAGCTATCACTATTACAATAAATAATTGTGCCCATTTTTGGCCGGCCTTTATTAATTGCTCCTGCTTTGACTGGAGAAAGTGTTACACTGCTAAAAATAAAAAATAAAATAGTGCTAAGCTGGTTGTCATGGCGTTGACTAGTTAGTTCTCCGAGCATTTTTAATCAATCAGTTGGAGAAAATACCTACCTATATCTCCATTCTCCATCGCCCTGATATCAGGCCGCAGTCTGCAGTCTGTCTTGGGAATGTTGCTTTCCATACCCTTATCCAGCTCATTCAAGGCCAATGCAAAATGGGTGAAGTTGTACATCTAAAAAATACATTGAATTAAGCAATTTTTGCATCTGTCAAAGGAACGGAAATGCTTTGCTGCTTACAAAAAAAGTTAAAGCATCTCATAAATGAGCGGGAGAATTATACCATTTATTGAGTAACTTAAAAAGATTCAAAGAGTTCAGATTGCCATACACTAGTCAATGTGGGCAAAAGTTATGTCTGGTACACACCATGCAATTTCTCAACCGATAGATGGTCCAATAGATAATTTCCAACAAGTCTGATCATTTTTCTGATCAATTTTCTATAGAAGTGATTGGAAAATCATTCATAAAAACAATCGGAAATCAGATTGGACCTGTCGGTCGGAAATGATCTATTGAACCATCCACCTGGTGAGAAATTGCATGGTGTGTACTAGGCATTAGATTCCGTTCTGATCAGATTGTGATCTGAAAGGGATCTACCTGTATATGATCGAATCCTTCCACACACAGCACAAAGATATGTGTGTGTGTGTGAGTGAGTGTGTGAGTGAGTGAGTGAGTGAGTGAGTGAGTGAGAGTGAGAGTGTGCGTGTGCGTGTGCGTGTGTGTGTGTGTGTGTATATATAAATAAAACTAACAGCATCTGCAAGATATAGACAATAAAAGTCGCCAAGTGTATGGTCACCTTAATGAGAACCCGAAGTATTTTCTTTAAATCTTAGTAGGACACAGAGGCATGTTCTGTGCACAATGACATGCCTCTGTGTCCTAGTGCCGCCATTAGCCCCCCCGAGCTATGCTGTTCCCCATGACAAATCACGCCAGGCTAGCGACAAGCAGATTGTCGCTAGCCTTATATTTACTTGCAAATGCCATGATCGCTCCCCCACCTCCTCTATTGCAGGGCTCCCCCGTCTCTGTCCCCTCGCTGCCCTTCCTCCAATCGGAAGCTAAGCCACAACCCAGCAGGTAAATAGAAGGCTAGCAACAAGCAGATTGTCACTAGCCTGGGTGCAATTTGTCGTGGGGGACAGCAGAGCTCGGGGGGACTAACGGCGGCAATAGGAGCACACAGAGGCATGTCATTGTGCACAGAACATGCCTCTGTTTAACCACTTGCCGACCAGGGGATTTTTCACTGATCGGTGCTGCGTGGGCTCTGCAGCCCGCAGCACCGATCAGGAGTGCAGCAGGGCGATCAGACCTTTTTTCCCCACTAGGGGGATGTCCTGCTGGGGGGGTCTGATTGCCGCCGGCTGCAGTTGCTTAGCGGTGGGGGCTCTTCAAAGCCCCCCTCCGCAGCGTTCTCCGCCGTCTCTCCCGCTCCCTCCCTCTCCCTCCCCCTGTGAGCTGCGCAGGACGGATTTCCGTCCTGCGCATTGAAGGATAGGCTTCAGCCTATCATATGCCGGCAATCCCCGGCCAATCAGAGGCCGGGGATCGCCGATTTGCCTTACGGCGCTGCTGCGCAGCAGCGCCGTATGATGTAAACAGCGGGGATTTCTTCCCCGCCTGTTCACATTTTGCCGGCGAGCCGCGATCGGCGGCTCTCCGGCTGTTCACGGCGACACCCTCCGTGAACTGACATTGAAAGATCGAGCGGCAGTTTCCATGGTAACCCGCAGACGACCAGTTTACGCCAATCGGCGTTAGCTGGTCGTCAAGAGGTTTAAAAAAACACGCCTTGGGTTCTCTTTAAAGAGGATCTGTAACATCAAAAGATCCCCTGGGGGGTACTCACCTCGGGCGGGGGAAGCCTCCGGATCCTAATGAGGCTTCCCACACCGTCCTCTGTCCCACGGGGGTCTCGCTGCAGCCCTCCATACAAGATGGCGTCATTATTTACCTTCCCGGCTCCTGCGCAGGCGCTCTGACGGATGTCGGCTCCGAACTACACGGAAATACCCGATCGCCGTCGGGTCTGCTCTACTACGCAGGCGCAAGTTTCCGGTGCCCGACTGAGATCGGGTATTTCCGTGTAGTTCGGAGCGGAAAGCAGCCACAGCGCCCCCGCTGGAGCCTGCAAAGGTAAATATTAAACTGACAGTCGGCTCTGTCGCTGGCTGTTCGGAGGGCTGCAGCGAGACCCCCATGGGACAGAGGACTGCGTGGGAAGCCTCATTAGGATCCGGAGGCTTCCCCCACCCGAGGTGAGTACCCCCCAGGGGATCTTTTTGACGTTACAGAGTCTCTTTAAGCTCTTTCAATAGAACTGAATCAGACTCAGTCTAGATCATTTGAATTTGTACAGTTTGAAAGTTTATTCTTTGAATCTTTTAACTTAATTAATGGCTAACATGGCACAATACTCCCCTGCAAACAATGGACTTATGCTAGGTACACACCATACAATTTTCTGGCAGATTTACCTGCCAGATCGATTATTTCCAACATGTCTGATCTGAATTTCGATCGATTTTCCGATCTATTTTTTTAATAGTTTTTTTTCTATCTAATTTCATAGAAGTGAACGAAAAACAATTGGAAAATTGAAAATTGATCGAAATTCAGATCAGCACATTGGAAATCGATCTGGCAGGTAAACCTGACAGAAAATTGTATGGTGTGTAACTAGCATTAAGGTGGCCATACATCACTTGATGTAATGTCTAGTACATCTCATACAATTTTCTGTAAGATTTTCTGTAATTAGATTATTTTCTGTAAAGTACTGCTAGAGACTGGTCACTATCTCTGGTGCATTGTCTTCTGGTTATCTCCTGCTGAGTAGAACAATGCTTAACAGGCAGATAGATGGTTAGATAGAAAATTTCCACCACGTTGGAAATTATCTGTCAGGTAAATCTAACAGAAAATCTTACAGAAAATTGTATGGTGTGTACTAGGCATTAGGCCAGACTGATCAGATTTCATTAGAGAGGGATCTGTCAAATGGATAAAGAGAGATCTATTGCCAGTCCACACACTTCATGCTAAAATCTAATGGAAATCGCTGTGCAATCTATTGGACATCATCCTGCCACTAGAGATGTCGCGAACCTCCGATTTTCGGTTCGCGAACTTCCGCAGAAGGTTCGGTTCGCGGAAAAATTCGCGAACCGCAATAGACTTCAATGGGGAGGCGAACTTTGAAAAATAGAAAAAATTATGCTGGCCACAAAAGTGATGGAAAAGATGTTTCAAGGGGTCTAACACCTGGAGGGGGGGCATGGCGGAGTGGGATACATGACAAAAGTCCCGGTGAAAAATCTGGATGTGACGCAAAGCAGCGTTTTAAGGGCAGAAATCACATTGAATGCTAAATTGCAGGCCTAACGTGCTTTCAAACATCTTGCATGTGTATACATCAAACAGTGAGTGTAATTAGAGTACTGCTTCACACTGACACACCAAACTCACTGTGTAACGCACCGCAAACAGCTGTTTGTGTAGTGACGGCCATGCTGGACTACTGCGCAACATGGCGTGATTGCTCTTCCTCACTCAGTGATGTCAGGTAATGTGTGACTTCCTTCTCAACTTTCCATGGCATTGTTAAAAAGCTTACGTTTTGTTTTTAATTTACATTTTCTACTTGCTGTGTACTTGTTCAGTACCGCTACAATGAGAATCCTGTGGAGGCGGGCAAGTCTGCCATTGTGACCCCGGGTAATGGCCGGGAAATGAGAGGTTTGAATCCGGTGTGGAGCCTGAGCAACGGCTAGCACTACACATCCAAGGAGGGCAGCGGGCAGGCATGCACGCCCGCCCGCCCCGAGGTAGTGACCAAAAATAACAATACAGGAGGAGGACTTTCGAGGCCCTGCTGTGTATTTGAAATGAATGTACTTTAAATCCTTTAACGAGAACCAGTTATGGCGGGCAAAGATGACACCACATTCCTTTCACGAGAATCATATGGAGGCGGGCAAGTCTGTCATTTGTGACCCCGGGTAATGGCCGGGAAATGAGGGATGGAATCCGGTGTGGAGCCTGAGAATCGGCTACCACTACACATCCAAGGAGGGCAGCAGGTAGGCATGCACGCCCGCCCCGAGGTAGTGATCAAAAATAACAATACATGAGGCGGACTTTCGAGGCCCTGCTGTGTATTTGAAATGAATTAACGTTAAATCCTTTAACGGGAATCCGTTATGGAGGGCAAGTCTGCCATTGTCACCACGGGGAATGAAGGTTGGATTGCGGCCCGAAGTGGGAGCCTGCTGAGACCCATGCTGTAGCTGCCCTGACCGTGCTTTGCAGACCAGGCATCTGTGGTCAGATGGACCCTTGAGCCAGCGGAAGACAAACCAAGTCGAAAGCATTTGCCAAGAATGTTTTACGGAGGGCAAGTTTTTTTGCCCTTTTTTTAAATTTTTTGAAAATGATAGATGGTTGTATTTTTAAATTGTTTGAAAGTTTAGATGGTTGTATTTTTAAATTGTTTGAAAGTTTAGATGGTTGTATCTTTAAATTGTTTAAAAGTGTATCCATTCTTCCTCCCCCCCAGCCACGAACAATACCATGGGAACGTGGAGCAGCAGAAGCCCCCTGTGACGGCTGCCACGGTTGTTCTCCGCTGCTTGTCTTTTGAGAGGTGCTTCTTTTCCTCAGGTGTTCTTGCCATAGCTGTTTGTGCCTTCTCTCCAGGTGCCTTCGTAAAGCACTTGTCCCTACGTGACAGTTGGCCTTTCCACGGCTCAATTTTTGCTGGCAGAGACAACAGATGGCTTTGCTCCGATCTGAGACACACACGTAAAAAAATTTCCAAACCGCTGAGGCCCCCTGGGGTGATGGCGCTACGGTGGCATCAGCAGCAGCTGACGTTGAAGGGCATGTGTGCTCCCTGGCCATAGCTGGCGATACATGGCACCGGACACTGCCCCCAGCTGTTTCTGAGGACGAGCTCCCTCTGCTTCTATCATGGAGTCGTCTCCTCCTACTCCTCTCTGACTCCTCCTCTGAACTGTCCCCCTGGTCATCTCCTCTACCGGGAACATATGTGCTATCCGTATAATCGTCATCATAATCATCCTGGCCAGCTGCGCTTTCCTCAGACACCTTCTCAAGTGCACCAACTTCAGGTGGTCCACCATCATCCCCATCCACACACGTTACGTCCATACTATCGCCACCTAACTCAGACGTATGAGGTGGTGTACCTGCGCCTTCTTGTTGTTGTTGCAGTAGTGGCTGGGAATCAGTGATTTCACCACCACCACCAAATAACTCCTGCGAAGTGTCAAATGCAGCGGATGTGGTGCTTGTTGTAGCGCTGGTGGCTGCGGGAGATGAGGTGTTCTGTGTTAAATACTCAATCACCTCCTCACGATTTTGGGAAGTGATGGCACGTGCCTTCTTCTGAGCACTGTATTTTGGGGCAGGTCCGCATGAAATCACAGCAACACCACCTCGCACAGCCACAGACCTGCCGGTGCCTGGTGGCCTTCCTTTGGGTCTGCCTCTACCTCTTCCTCTACCTGGTTTGTCCATTTTGTCCATCTCGGGGGTATGCTAGCTATATGCAGTGAGGTGGGTTCTCACTCAACACAACAGGTAGTTCGATGCAGTGAGGTGGCCAGGTGGGTTCACACTCAACACAACAGGTAGTTAGATGCAGTGAGCTGGGTTCACTCAACAGTAAAGGTACTTAAGATGCAGTGAGGTGGGTTCTCACTCAACACAACAGGTAGTTAGATGCAGTGAGGTGGCCAGGTGGGTTCACACTCAACACAACAGGTAGTTAGATGCAGTGAGCTGGGTTCACTCAACACCACGCTAGGTATATGCAGTGATGATGTGGGTTAAGTAAACACAACAGGTACTGGGTAGTTAGATGCAGTGAGCTGGGTTCACTGAACAGTATACAGTAAAGGTACTTAAGATGCAGTGAGGTGGGTTCTCACTCAACACAACAGGTAGTTAGACAGATGCAGTGAGCTGGGTTCACTCAACACAACGCTAGGTATATGCAGTGATGAGGTGGGTTAAGTAAACACAACAGGTACTGGGGTATATGCAGTACTGGGTAGTACAATGTGCAGCTCCCTGTCACACACACAGGCAGTCAGTCACTGAATGTGCTGGGCTGCTGGCAGTGGCACACACACTATCAATTAGCAAGGCTGTGCATGCAACAAAAGTGTCAGAAAAAAAAAATGTACAGGTTGAGCTCTGAAAAGAGCTGTTGCTGGGTGCTTTAAAAGCAATATTAATCAGTCAGGAACAAGCAAAGCAGCCTAGAACCTAACTAATCTGTCCCTAAGAGAAAAAGTCTGCAGCAGCTGTCCCTTTCCTCTCTCTAGCAGGCACACGAGTGACTGTAATGGCCGCTGGAGGCTGCCTTATATAAGGGGGGGGGGCTCCAGGGCTTACTGTAGCCTGAATGGCTACAATGTGCCTGCTGACTGTGATGCAGAGGGTCAAAGTTGACCCTCATAGTGCATTATGGGGCGAATCGAACTTCCGGAAAAGTTCGCCTGGCGCAGGCGAACGCGAACCCCCAATGTTCGCCTGGAACCGTTCGCCGGCGAACCGTTCGGTACACCTCTACCTGCCACCTGCCAGGCTGCCCCCTAAGTGTCCTGTTCTAGTGCCCGGTGCCAACGTCTCCCCTCTCCACCAACGCAACTCCTGGCCTCCTCCAGTGTGCAGCCTCACCACAAGCCCCTCTTCCACATAACCCGGCGCACGGAGTTACACCACAACAAACCCGGTGTCACATGGAACAGGCGCTTGTGGCGACACCAAACACTGGAGGCGGCCAGTGGCGGCGCACCAACATAGAGGTGACATTAACAAGGAGCGTGGGGGAGCGGGACGACATACCCTTGGAGGAATATCAGCCTAGGGATCCGTTGTTTGTCGAGATTTATCAAGGTAACACAGTTATCGCTGTGCACCCAATCAAGCCCTTGTGATAGAGATTGTGAGGGCATTCCCAATTGTTCCATTTGACAGATTTTAACTCAAAATTGACAGATCAATTGGATGGTCATGTTGCAACACTAATTCTCTTTCGATTTGCTAAAATTATTGAATCAGAAGGTCAATGGGGCCACGATATAAAGCAATACATGGGCACCTTAATTCAATACAAGACGAATAATCTGTGTAAGGGTGTGATCAGGGCTGGTGCTACCATAGAGGCAAAGGGGGCAATCGTCCCAGAGCCTGTAGGGGCCACCAAGGTGTCCCCTCCATCTTAACTGTTTCTTTCAGGGGCCCCTGCAGGGTCTTAGGCATAGTAGCATCTAACATGGGCTGGCAGGTGAGACTCTACACACTGCCAAAGACTCTGCAGGGGCCCCAGGCAGCACAATTAAGTTGGGAGGTGATTGGGAAGGAGGGTCAGCTTCCAGCTCAGGGGCCCAGGAGGGACATTTGGCTGCAACTAAGGACTCCTAATGCCGCTTTTTGGTCAGGGGGTTTCTGTTAGGGGGCCCTCAAGTTATTTTTGCCCTGGGGCTCCATTGTTACTACAACCGGCCCTGGGTGTGTGATACCGCTAGAGGACAACCAACAGAAAGAGATCAGTAGTAAAGCTCCAAGACAAGTTAGTTCCCTTCTCCTTTCATTACAGAGCAGATTGAACTATGGTAATACTACACAGGTAAACTGAGATGGGATAATCTACTGTAGTAGCTACTCCTCTGTGAATGATGGACATTATATGCTGCTATTGTATAAACAACAGATGGAAAGTGAGTAACCTGTGCAGAGTTGGAGGGTCGAGGTTGTATTCGCCACAGCAAGGTGCTCCCAGGAATTACTTGTACACTCTCTGAGTCTGGTAGTGGCATTTCATCTGGCTCCTCTGTGCTTGCAGACTAGAAAAGAAAGAAAAGACAAGGTATTCATTATAAACACACCTTAATTGTGCAGTCGGAAGTATGGTGGCTAAACCGTCCAAGTTCTTGCCTGGCACTGCCAGAGTCCCAATACAAAACCAGGACCAGATCAATAAGGAGATCTACATTGAAATATATACCCTGGCAGGAATAAGAGGCTCCAAGCAGGGTGAAGATTTAAATTGGATAAAAATCGGGAAGATGTAAATGGTAGTATAGTGTGTGTGGTGTGCAGGTACCAGCACTGGTAGTGAAACAAACCAACCAAAAAAATAGCACAGAAACAAACCAGTATATGCTGCTCAAAAACTGCACTTTATTTTGAGAGTATCATATATTTGAAAAATTACACACACACTCAATTTATGATTATGCCAGTTCATATTCTGACAATCATAAATTGAGTGTGTGTGTAATTTTTCAAATATATAATACTCTCAAAATAAAGTGCAGTTTTTGAGCAGCATATACTGGTTTGTTTCTGTGCTATTTTTTTGGTTGAAGATTTAAATTACCTGAGTCTCGAAGAGGTTAACTGTCTTCTCCTTAAAAACTCCCTAGACTTAGATAGGAACATAAGATTGTGAAATACACAAACCCCCTACACTAAGTACACAGATTGGCATCACAGGAAGTGGAAGGAAACACAAGACCCTAGAGCAGGTATGTCAAACCGGTCCTACGAGGGCCGAGATCCTCACACATTTTTGATACAGCTCAAATTAATTGATGGGTCTGAATCAGGAAAGGTGTGATCCATCAGGTATAAAACATTCCTTTCCTTCTCAGTCCATCCTAAACACTGGCATGGATCTGACCCTCCAGGCTTGGAGTTCGACACATGTGCCCTAGAGGTAGAACAAAGTGATTGGTAAACTCTTTACACTAAAAACTACAAATACACATACAGTATTTATTAATGCAGTGAAGTTGGTCATAGCTGTTGACTCCACAGTCCATTAGGTCTTCTAAATACACACACACACACAGCACTTAAATGAAACATCTGGAATAGTTATCTGGTCAGTTAACCGCTTTCGGACCAGCCCGGTTGAAATCTACTGCTTGTGGCTGTGCGGCTCTGACAAGACACAGATTTCAAACTTCGCCGCTGTGTGGTCCCGTCGCTCTCCCATCGCCGACACTCATTCGCACTGCAGTCTCTACGACGGCGTAGGTGTGTGATCAGGTCAGGAGCAGATTTCATTGGCTCCTGACCCTTTTATCACTGTAAGCCAAATTCATTGGCTTACATTAAAGGACAGCATCAAGACGAAATGAAAGTGGCTTCTGACTGGCTCACACAGCTCTGCCGTCATAGGGATGGCAAAGAGAGGGATCTGTGGGGATGGGAGAGCGGTGTGACCGGCAGGAGCGATGGGTCTGTGCAGCGATTCATCGGTAAGTGCTGTTTTGCGGCAGCAGCTCTCTCTGGGCCTTAAGGGGCCAGAGACTGCTGGTATGGAAATAGTTAAATAGCAGAAGGGACTGTTTATCAGTTTCAGCTGTTTAGTGTCTTATTTCTGCAGGTGAAGAACTGCAAGTTTTCTGCCAAAAAGCTGAAGAGTGGGGAAATTGTGTCCTGGCAGAAAGGTAAAACGAAATGTATTTTTTTTTTTTACAGGATTTGATGTTTGAACCTTTTATAATATTCAAAATGTATACTAGAGCCTTGCTTGACACATTTTTGGCAAGTTCTAAGCAAACATTTCATGAAATTAATTTTTGCACAGAAATCCTGCAGAAATTAGATGCGAGGGAGGTTAACTGCAGTTAAAAAGACTGTACTTTTTTCTAGAGGGGCAACAATGAGACAACCACCAAAACAGTAATGGTTTAACAGGTGTAGGCAGCTGACCGTTTTTTTTTGTACTAGTTTTTCATCTGGCTATGGTCATTGTCACTACTGGTAGCATAAGGTGATATCAGGACCCTACAGAGGTTGCACAAGTAGTCCAACTCCTCCAGGATGGCACATCAATATGTGTCATTGCCAGAAGGTTTGCTGTGTCTCCCAGCACAGTTTTAAGGGCATGGAGGAGATTCCAAGAGACAGTTACTCTGAGGGAGCTGGCACCCTGTGCTCTCTACCTCAAACTATGGAACTGTATTGGCATTTGCAATAAAATACCAGAATTGGCAAGCCCACCCCTGGCATGTGCTTTTCTCCCTGAGCGAGAGAAAATATTACACAGCCTGTAACATTGCTTAGCAAGTTTGGTTGTGGGTAAGTGATGGTTTGATGGTTTGGGGAGGCATATCCATGGAGGAACAAACATCTACAGGCCAGACAAAGGCACCTTGACTACCATTAGGTATTATGATGAAATCCCTATTTTATATCGATGGTGTTTTTTTTTTCACTAAGTGCAGCTGGGGGGGAGGGGGGGGGGGACGCTGCCTCATTTTGTTTTTTTGGGGGAGTTGCTGCTGCACTATGTTTATGTTGTGGGAACGGAACGCTGCGACACATTCTTAGTATTTTGGGGTAAACTGCTTATTATTATTATATATTTATATTGTACTGCCATCCTCAGCAGTACTTCATAGAGTACGTAGTCATGTCACTGACTGTCCTCTGAGGTGCTCACAATCTAATCCTGCCATAGTCTAATGTCCTACCATATTATTATTATTATTATTATTATGTATTTATATAGCACTGGCATCTACTGCAGCAGTTTGCAGAGAACATAGTCATGTTACTGCCTTTTCTCAGAGTAGCTCACAATCCAATACCTACCACTATGTTGTGCGAGAGAATATTGGCTGTGTTTTTTTGGTGAGAACATTTCCTCCTCGCTCTTTTAGGGTCACTTTACTCATATTCAGGGAGAAAACATGGCCCCACAGACTTTGGGTTACCCTCTTACTAGGAAATTGTAATTGGTCACACCCACTGTATGTTATGGACACACCCACTGCATTCTGTGGCCATGCCCATTTTTTACAGCGTCGCGAGTCGTCTTGACCACCATGCCGCAGCTCAGTTTCAGGGTGTTGGCAATCTTTTTATAGCCTATCCCATCTTTATGAGAATAACAATGTTGTTTTGCTTTTAAACCTCAGCAATTTCTCTGCCATGAGGTGCCATGTTGAACGTGCAGTGACCAGTAAGAGAGTGAGTGCGAGAACATCAAATTTAAAGGACAACTGAGAGGGATATGGAGGCTGCCATATTTATTTTATTTTAAAGAATACCAGTTGCCTGGCTGTACTGCTGATCCTTTGCCTCTCATACTTTTAGCCATAGCCCCTGAACAAGCATGCAGCAAATGTTTCTGATATTATTGTCAGATCTCACAAGATTAGCTGCATGCTTGTTTCTGGTGTTATTCATACACTACTGCAGCCTAATAGGTCAGCAGGGCAACCAGGCAATTGGTATTGTTTAAATGGAAATAAAATATGCCAGCCTCCATATTCTGCTTACTACAGTTGTCCTTTAACACACCTGCTCCCCATTCACACCTGAGACCTTGTAACACGACCGCAAGTAAGGAAAATGTCTAATTGGACAGAAATTTGACAGTTTACTTGTGGTGTACTCACTTTTGTTACCAGCAGTTTAGACATTAATGACTGAGTTGAGTTAGTTTGATGGGACAGCATTACACTGGTAAACAAGCTGTACACTGACTATTTTACATTGTATCAAAGTATCATATCCTTCGTGTTGTCCCATGAAAAGGTATAATAAAAATGTGAAAGGCATGCTCACTTTGTTTACCTGAAAATGTAAACTAAATGTGACATTAGAATTGTATAAAGCACTGCCCATTATGTGCACATTGCTTCTGTAGCGGCTACCTGTTTTAAATTTTTCTTCTCTTCCACATTTTTCTTGTCGCTTTTTTTATACGAGTCAAATGCAGCCGGGTCAATACAGTAGAGACACTCGGTCCACTTTCCATAGAGACAACACAGCTTCTTTTTGCTGCAGAAAGAATGGAAACCACAAGAGCTAAATATAATTACCAATAAGAAGCAAGGGCACTGCCTGAATGAAGTGCTATTTCTGTATGACATGCTTACACTATTACAATATACATAGCTAGAATACAGCAGTTATGGTAGTGGTCAGAATGTGTAAGGTCTTATTCACTCTACGCAACACAGGAGGCAATGTAATATACAGAAAGATGTGGAATGTGCATTGCTTCAGTGCCAATCCCATTAAATCACACTGGATGGTACAGCACTAGTGGCAATAGAGGATGCAGAAGTTACGTCCTCACCGGGGCCCCTGGAAAAGAGGGGCCCTGGCCCTCCATCCATCTTATTAGCTTTTTATTGGTGTTCTGCTGATAATGAACACCTCTATATGTGCATTGCATACCGTGTTTCCCCTAAAGTAAGACATCCCCTGAGAATAAGCCTTAGCAGGAATTCTTAGCATGCTTGAAATATAAGACATCCCCCGAATGTAAGCCCTAGCAGCAGCCCACATGACACCAGCAAGTCACACTCCATAAAAAGCCTGGATACAGGAGAGCAACATTATAAAGCAGCATTATAATGTGAGTTCTACAGTCCTGTATATGTGTCACGCAATTCGTGTTTTTGTTGGAACCAGCCCTCCTGATCTGTCGTGATAAGCATCAGCAGCACTTCACCTCTTCACCTTTTCCCAGGACACACAGCTTATCCTATCATAGCTCTGGGGAGCCTGACAGAGTACTCTGCCTGCAAGAAATAGACTCTTACCCAGATGATCAGCAGAATCATTTTCTTGTAAGTGAGAGCCAATATCTGCAAGCCACAAGCTCTGTGCATGCTGCTTGTGTTTCAGCATGGCATGCAGTACATACATTTTGTATAGGAAAACTACCAGTGTTTCCCCAAAAAATAAGACATCCTCTGAAAATAAGCCCTAGCACAGGTTTTGGAGCAAAAATTAATATAAGACAGTGTCTTATTTTCGGGGAAACACGGGTAGTGACAATCTTTAAACTGTTTCCTTACTCTGATTACACCTATCTGACAGGGTCAGGCGTCCTTGGTAAGTTTTGGGGCTCCACATCAATAGAGTTCTTGAGGTTCCATGTAAAACTCACACAGCTCCTTAGTTACTGCACTGTACAGCACTGTGATGCAGAATGAAATGTGCACAGCACTGTGTTGAGAAAATCCATTGCACCACTATGCATGAGTGGAAGAACCAGACAGCTTCTATGCAACATCTTCTGTCCTTGTGCATCACACACTATATGCATTGTTGTAACCTACACTGCAACATGTATAGAGTAAATGAGCCCTAAACAATACAAGTATAGGCTCATTATCTAGGATAATCATTTGACCTTTGCTCCGAGGATTAGCTACTCTACAAACACACTTAATAACGGTCACCCAAAATGATAAGTGTACTTTGCCTTCCTAAAGAGACTCTGTATCAAAAAGCCTAAGGCTCAACACACACCATACAATCTTAGTTGTTCAATCTTACCACTTCCATGTAGTATAAGAGCCTATCCAATCAATCATTCAAGGAATTTTCAATCTGTTGGCCCTTATACTACATAGATTTGGTAAATCTGTACAACTAAGATTGTATGGTGTGTGTTGAGCTTTAGGGTCCCAATGAGGCTTCCCCCTCCGCTGCAGCTGCAGGCAGTCCAGCGCTGGCTCCCCCGAAGTGTCCCAGAATCCTCCCTCGACAAGCCTGACAAGTGCTGATAAGCGCTGATTTCTTTACCTCTCCTGGCTCCAGCGGGGGTGCTGTTGCGTCTCTCCGCACGGAGATAGGCGAAAGTAGCCGTTCTCCATCGGGTTTGTTCTACTGCGCAGGCGACTTGCGCCTGCGCAGTAGAACGGCATGACGGAGATCGGCTATTTTCGCCCATCTCCATGCGGAGAGCCGATACTGCGCCTGCGCTGGAGCCGGGGAGGTAAATATTTACATCGCCGCCGGGATGATTTTCGCCGCCGCTGTGAAACCGAGGAGGAACTGGGAAGCCTCAATAGGATCTGGAGGCTTCCCCCAACCGAGGTGAGTACCCCCCAGGGGAGGTTTTCTTCATTACAGGTTTTCTTTAAAGTGAACCTAAACTGAGAAGGATATGGATTTTCCTTTTAAAATAATACCAGTTGCCTGACTCTCCTGCTGATCCCTTGTTTCTAATACTTTTAGCCACAGCCCCTCAACAAGCATGCACATCAGGCACTCTGACTGAAGTCAGACTGGATTCGCTGCATTCTTGTATCAGGAGTGTGATTCATTCAGCCACTACTGCAACCACAGAGATCAGCAGGACTGACAAGGAACTGGTATTGCTTAAAAGGAAACATCCATATCGCTCTCAGTTAAGGTTCCTTTTAAAACAGAAGGTATGTGCGACTGTGGTCTCCCACAATGCACCGCTACTGAATATGCAAATGATCTCTTTATGCCCCTGAAGCCAGGCTTACATCCAGAACTGCTGGTGTATAGAAAGTCTATATCTTATAATTTACAGAGCCACATCATCCCAACATGCAGACAGCCTGTTTCGGACGGTTGGTCCTGGGATAGGGCTTGGACCAGTACAACAGAATACCCAAGCAGCTTGGGGTAAGTCAGGGTAAAACTACTAGGAAAGTATAGAGGATTCGAGAGACTGAAAAGTCCTCCTACTACAAATCAATGTTCAGTGTAGTTTGCCTTCTTTAAACAGAATGTATGCAAGATAATTCAGCTTTAAGTGAGCAACTGCATCACTACTGAATATGCAAATGATCTCTTTATGCCCCATAGAGCCATATCAATCCCTGCCATGCCCTGAGGAAGACCAACAGTCCGAAACAGGCTGTCTACATGTTGGGTTGGTGTGGCTCAGTACATTTTATAAGATATAGGCTTGCTAGACACCAGCAGTTCTGGAAGTAAGCCTGTCTTCAGGGGCATAAAGAGATAAAGAATGGGCTGATCGTTTGTCAGCCTGTTCCATCGCTTAGCCTCACAAAGAGTGGCCTCCCTGTGCATGCGCAATAGCACCATCCCACTCGGGTTCCAGTGGAATTAGCTGAACCCTCGCCAGTCTGTGCCACTGCGCAAATGCAGATGGCTCGTGTCTACGCAGTAGCATAGATCCATTTTTTTCTGAAGAAAGGCTAGAAGATCCTGCGCAACCAGCTGACAAGAACAAGCACTTTTCGGGGACGCCCAGTGCTGGAACAGGCCTGCAAAGGAGGACGAGGGAAGCCCCATTAGGATCCAGAGCCTTCCCTCTCCTGAGGCAAGTACTCTCTAGGGGTACTTTTTGATGCTCCAGGTTCCCTTTAACTCTCATCAAATTCAATATAAAATAATATTATTATTACTTAGTATTTATATGGCGCTGACATCTTCCGCAGGGCTGTACAGAGTATATTGTCTTGTCACTAACTGTCCCTCAGAGGGGCTCACAATCTTATCCCTACCATAGTCATATGTCTATATATGTATCGTGTAGTGTATTCATTGTAGTCTAGGGCCAATTTATTGTAAGCCAATTAGCTTATCTGTATGTTTTTGGGATGTGGGAGGAAACCGGAGTGCCCGGAGGAAACCTATGCAGACACGGGGAGAACATACATACATACTCCGTGCAGATAGTGCCTTGCCATTAATCTACCAGTGCTACCTAATCATCTAATTCTGAAAAACAACTGTCAACATACCTTTTATCTTGGATGTGTCCTTCTACCTTGTGAAGTTCCTTCCCAAACAGACCACAAGGTTTGAAATTTAAAATGCATTTATCACCAGTTCTGTAATAGAATTTTTACATTAATACCACTAATGCCAATTCCTTAACATTACAGAAACTGACGATATGGCTACTTACTTGTGGTTAGTAATTTCCATATTGCCATACTGCTCAATCCACAGCTTGCCAACGATGATATTATGTACACAGCAAGTTGGGTTTGTCCAAGTGTATGCTTCATTGTGTCTAAGACAAGGAGACAACTATATTAAACTTCTGTAGACAAATCAAATGTGAGCAACACCACCATTTTTCTATCAACGTATAGAGGCTCATGTTCTGCTAGAGCACATAGAGGTTGTGTGTAGGACTTCGACTGTAAGGAATATCTCATAAATTCTCCCTAGACACTTCAAGATTTCTATTATTTATTTTTATTTTTTTGCTGAGAGCAAGGCCATTTTGAGGCATAGGAACAATCCCGTTTCTAGGGGCAGGTGGGCCTGGTGACCACCCGGGGCGCAGTGAGGGAGGGGAGTGCAGGGCAGCACATGGGACTCGGCCACGGGGAGAGGGAGCCTACTCTTTCCTCCCTCCCTCTACTCGGGTCTCCCTCTGTGCTCCCACCTCCGTGGAAAGAGATGTCCAGCAGTGGGGAGTTAGCAATAACTTACCTTCTGGGCTCCAGGTGATGCTCACGTGCTGCCGGGCTGTTCTCTCTTTGTACATCGCTGATCACAGGAAGTAGTAAGTAGTAGTTTCACTACTTCATGTGAGCAGCAATGTACACAGAGAAAGCAGCCCGGCAGCACGTGAGCATCACCTGGAGTCCGGAAGGTAAGTTATTGCTAACTTCCCACTGCTGGACAGCTCTTTCAATGGACGGGGGAGCACAGAGGTGGACCCGAGGAGTAGGAGGGAGGAGTTGGGTCCCTTTCCCCACGGCTGAGTCCCATGTGCTGCTGTTGCTCTGTATTTCGACAGCCTGCAGGGGGGAGGGACCTATTGCTGGCTAACCTATACTGGAGGCACCCACGGCTGCCTAACCTATACTTGGGGCACCTATGGCTGCCTAACTTATACTGGGGGCTCCTGTGGCAGGCCCAAATAGTCTCTCTATTCGCCCTTCTAAATGGTACTATAGTACCTAAAACATATCTTAATGCAAATACAATATACAATAAAATTGGGCCATGAAAAACCTCCACTATAAACAAATAGCAGAGGGGGGCGCTCTCACAAAAAGTCTCAGGATACTTTATCAGTAGGACCATTAGTCGTTATGACTACTAAATCATCCACTACCCTAGGTGTGGACAGTCATTCAAATAAACTACACCTGTTGGGTAGTTATCAGTCCAACAAAACAGAGACACAGAATACCCCAGGGTTAGGACTAGAAAAGGGTTTACATAGAGAGGCTAGAAACCGTAGATCCCCAAACCAATGCACTCAGTAATTGCGCAGGCAGAATCGATAAAAGCCCTGTTACACATGCATTGTTTGGATATGCCCCGGATAAGCCCATCCACTGGTAAAAGGAGTCACCCCCCCCCCCCCCCACCCAGACACTAACAATCAATCACCCCTCATAAAATCTAAAACTAGATCTAGTTGGGAATGTCAAACTTGGAGAAAAAGACCTAGGGATACTGGCTGATAATAAGTTACGCAACCATATTCCATGCCAAGCAGAGGCAGCTAAAGCAAACAATATTCTCTGATGAATAAAACGAGGAATAAAAATGAGATGCTATGATATTACTGCCTCTGAGTAAATCACTTGTGAGGCCGTCTAAAGCGCACAAACTTAAAGGCACCATACAATAGGCAGTGCAGTTTCTAGGTTAAATTTCTCCCAGGGCGAGCGTAAAAAAATGCGCCCCCCCCTTTCCCCTTGTGCCTACAACAAATTGGTTAATTTTTTTTTTTCCAGCTCATGTATCCTTTAAAGTAAAAATCAGGCATTAAAAAACATATCTGCTTAACTACGGCTTCCTCCAGTTCCTGCCTATGTGTCCCTCGCCGCTGCACTTGTGCAGGCGCCACCGATATAACAGAGAGAACCCCAGGACCCCGGAAGGGAGTGAAGAATGCGATGAGGGACACAGAGCAGGGGTGCAGCTAAGGTTTTTGTGGCCCCAAGCAGACCGCAGGAAGTGGCCCTAGGCGAAAAATGGGCATGGCTATTCCACACGAAAGTGGGCGTGGCCATGACATGTGGGTCGAGCGGTAAGGGGGGATTCAAGGGGCGCTATTGGCGTTGGGCATAGGGGGAGCTTGCGGCGCGCGCAGCGCGAAAAATGGTTGTGGCCATGACATTGTATGGGTGGAGCGTAACCGTAACCCCAAAGCAGCAAATATAGCTAACTATGACCATTAAATAATAAATGCAGCAACAGTTACCCCAGACACCAGAAAATAAACGCAATTTGGCCCACATTTCAGCAGAAAACAAACGCAATTTGGGCGACATTTCAGCAGAAAACAAACGCAATTTGGCCCATATTTCATCAGATAATAAACGCAGTTTGGGCCACATTTCATCAGATAATAAAACGCAGTGTGGGCCACATTTCATCAGAAAATAAACACAGTTTGGGCCACATTTCATCAGATAATAAACGCAGTTCAGGCGACATTTCATCACATAATAAACGCAGTTTGGGCCACATTTCATCACATTATAAACGCAGTTTGGGCCACATTTCATCACATTATAAACGCAGTTTGGGCTACATTTCATCACATAATAAACGCAGTTTGGGCCACATTTCATCACATTATAAACGCAGTTTGGGCAACATTTAATCACATAATAAACGCAGTTTGGGCCACATTTCATCACATAATAAACGCAGTTTGGGCCACATTTCAGCACATTATAAACGCAGTTTGGGCCACATTTCACCACATTATAAACACAGTTTGGGCCACATTTCATCACATTGTAAACGCAGTTTGGGCCACATTTCAGCACATAATAAACGCAGTTTGGGCCACAAAAAGAATGTACTCACCTGACAGAAGTCTTCTCTTCCGGCCGGCTTCTGGCGCGCAGCTCCCCTGGACTTCTTGCTCCTCCGAGCTCCAATCTCACGCACAGTCAGGCAGAGCAGGGTTACAGGAAGATGGCTCCCAAAGCCCTGTACTGGAGACACAAATAGTCTCCAGAACAGGGCTTTGGTGGCAGCCATCTTCCCTTAGCCCTGCTCTGTGAACTGGCTTGCGCGGCGGCGGCGTCAGAGCGGGGCTTGCAAGCAACAGTGTGACGTCACACGTCACAAAATTGCACCATTGCCTCAAAAAGCCTTCAGCCAGAGAACCCCCCCCTACAGGTGTTTACAATTCCAAACCCGGCTAATGCTGGGAATACATGGGTCTTGGGGGGGGGGTCTCTAGCTAAGGGAGGTTTGCCTGGCTGTCAGTGCCACTGTCTGTAACCACCACTGAGTGGGGGGTCTCTGACTGAGGGGGTCTCGGGTGGTAGTTGCAATATCACCACAGGCCCCCTCAGCCAGACCCCCACTCAGTGCAGTTTACAGTGGCACTGACAGGCAAACAAACCCCCTTAACTAGAGAGCCCCCCCCCCCAAGTGGCACTTGCAGGTCCTCCAACACCCCCTCAGCCAGAGAGACACCCCCCCCCCCAAAAAAAAAAGTAATTGTGGCAGGCTGGCAGCCACCCTAGCACCCCAGCGTCAAATTCATTATTTCAAATAATGCTGCAGGGCAGAGAGCGCCCCCCTCCTCCTCCCCCTCCCTGATAGCGGCCAGCCGGACACATCAGAGCAGTCTTGCATCAGAGGACAGAGGGAAAGTCAGATGGCAGCAGCAGGTCACTTACTGTCTGTGACCACCTGCTGAGAGGCGCCGATGATCCGGGGGGAAAGCACGCTCGCAGGGCGGGTCACCAGGCAGGGGATGAGGGGAACACAGACACATGATCGGCGCTCTGCCTGGCCTGCACCGCTAGACGTCATCACGCAGTGACGTCAGAGCGGAAGGAGTGCGCCCAGGAGGAGTGTGGGAACTGGGACGGATGGTGATGATCGCACTGGCGTACTTTCATTCGCCTGTACCGCGGCCCGCATCACCTGTCCTGCTCACTCAGCGGCTCCAGTCAGTGTCTTCTTGCCGGCGCCCCCCTTCCTGTCCTGCCAGTCTGCGCTCAGTGCGGTCGCCCGGCCCGCACGGTGGAAAAAACGGCCCTGGGCTTGGATGCTTCACCATCAAGGATATACACAGCTATAATTGCTGGGTGTGAGAAGACTATGCCTAGATCCAGCCTGACAGCCATATAAAAAGCTGATTGACCTTCCTCCCCCCACATACATGAAAAAAGGGCACAGGGGATTGCAGACTGCAGTTAGTAGAATATCGCTACAATTAGCGATATTCTACTGCTGGATTCCGATATCGGTAATGCTTATCGATATTTTACTATGGCTAATCCTAACTCTCACACAGAACCCTCCCTCTACCGATGTCTAACCCTAAGCCCCACCTGGTGATGCATTAACTTACAACCCCCCCCCCCCCCCCCCCCCCCGTGGCGTGGCGCCTAACCCTACTCTTCCCCCCCCCCCCCTGCAAGGCCACAATATGCGGCAAGGAGGGCAAATTTCGGCACTGCAGAGTGCCCGCTATGCAATGGCGCAATTTGCATTTCCACCATTAGTCGCAATTTGGGGCAAAGAAGGTCCATTTTGGTGCCGGGATGCACCCAACAACAGGCACTGCCATGCGGCCAAATTTCCGCAAATTGTGGCTTTTATAATAGGCACCTAGGGTGGCACCATTTTTTCTCTGCGTCTTTTTTTTCCCATTTCCTCTATAAATTCTGTTGGGCCATTGTTTTATAAGTAGAGCAATACAGGGTACAATCTCGCTGTCCAGCCTGCAATGATCCCTGGGTTCTTAACACATGAAATATCAGTAGCAGATGCACACAGACTTGTCTGAAACTTCACTTACTTGAGAAGTTCTAATGTGATTATTCCCTTGGGTTCAGCTTCAACACTCTTACCCCAGAACTTGAGTTTAGGATATATCGAGCCATGAAAAACAAAGTCACCGGTAAGGCCTTCAGCGTGGAAAGCGCTTATTGGAGGATGGTGACTGACCTGTTCCGAAATCAGTCTAAATCCAAGATCCTCACTAGAATACAAAAACAGATATTATCCTGCAAGGCAATGGATGTTGTTCAAATGTTTATAACTGCCCGTTAGAGTAATCACATCACTCTAAGTTTTTTTTCTTTTCATTTTTTTTACCAATCATCATTTACAAAAAGAACTGCAGAGAAAACACATGCCTTCTAGTAAACATGCAGGGTGTAGAATGACTACCTGTAACTTTTATTAGGTTTATAGGCTGTGGTCTTTGGTAGCAGAATTAAAGTGGACCTGAACTCTTGCATAGGACAGAAGGAAAACATACAGAAATGTGCCATGCATTTAGAGAGTTTAGCCTGTCCAATTCTCCCTTATCTGTAACTAATCACCACTATAATTTGATCACTCAGCTGGGTCAGCTCAGGAATCTCATCTGCCATGGCAGAGCAGCTAATTTGTAAACACAGGATGCTTACAATAAGTCTGCAGGACATAGACACGCTGCAGATTTATTGCAGGATTTGTATCAGTAGTAACAAAGAAATGTTCTTCTTTAAAGGTTATTAACTGAGATGGATATGGATTTTTCCTTTTAAAATACGGTAATACCAGTTGCCTGACACTTCTGCTGATCCTGTGTATCTAATACTTTTAAGGCTCATACACACATCAGACTAAAGTCTTTGGAAAATGAAAGATCACAGACCAATCTTACAACCCTTCATGTAGTATGAGAGCCATACCTTCACAGTCTTTTCTATGGAGCTGAACTCCACATCAGAAAAAAATCTTTGCCAGATGCTGCACACACAGATGCTGTACAGACACAAAAGATCAGTATCTGCAAAAGATTTGTTCCTGCCAAAAATCCATTCCTGCAAATTGCAATGATAGTCTATGAGATCTGCAGATCATCATACACACATGATTTAACTGACATTCATTTGCAGATCAAGCAATCATCCGCAGATCTGAAAATCCATCCTGGTGGATCTGATCTGCAGATGAATGTCAGTTAAATCATGTGTGTATGATGATCTGCAGATCTCATAGACTATCATTGCAATTTGCAGGAATGGATTTTTGGCAGGAACAGTTCTTGTGCAGCTACAGATCTTTTGAGTGTGTGCAGCATCTTTGTGTGCAGCATCTTGCAAAGATTATTTTTCGAAAGGAGTTCAGCTCCTAAATGAATTTTGGCTCCTTTTCTTGTCACTAATAAAGCTTTCTTTTGATGCTATTTGATTGCTGATGCGATTTTTACTTTTTATTATATTCATCAAAAAAGACATGAATTTTGGCAAAAAAAATGATTTTTTTTACTTTCTGTGCTGACATTTTTCAAATAAAGTAAAATTTCTGTATACATGCAGCGCGAAAAAATGTGGACAAACATGTTTTTGATTAAAAAAAACCCATTTAGCCTATATTTATTGGTTTGGGTAAAAGTTATAGCGTTTACAAACTATGGTGCAAAAAGTGAATTTTCCCATTTTCCAGCATCTCTGCCTTTTCTGATCACCTGTCATGTTTCGTGAGGGGCTAGAATTCCAGGATAGTATAAATACCCCCCAAATGACCCCATTTTGGAAAGAAGACATCCCAAAGTATTCACTGAGAGGCATAGTGAGTTCATAGAAGATATTATTTTTTGTCACAAGTAAGCGGAAAATGACACTTTGTGCCAAAAATTTTTTTTTCCATTTCTTCTAACTTGCGACAAAAAAAAAATGAAACCTGCCACGGACTCACTATGCTCCTCTCTGAATACCTTAAAGTGTCTACTTTCCAAAATGGGGTCATTTGTGGGGTGTGTTTACTGTCCTCGCATTTTGGGGGGTGCTAATTTGTAAGCACCCCTGTAAAGCCTAAAGGTGCTCATTGGACTTTGGGCCCCTTAGCGCAGTTAGGCTGCAAAAAAGTGCCACACATGTGGTATTGCCGTACTCAGGAGAAGTAGTATAATGTGTTTTGGGGTGTATTTTTACACATACCAATGCTGGGTGGGAGAAATATCTCTGTAAATGACAATTGTTTGATTTTTTTTTACACACAATTGTCCATTTACAGAGAGATTTCTCCCACCCAGCATGGGTATGTGTAAAAATACACCCCAAAACACATTATACTACTTCTCCTGAGTACGGCGGTACCACATGTGACACTTTTTTGCAGCCTAGGTGCGCTAAGGGGCCCAACGTCCTATTCACAGGTCATTTTGAGGCGTTTGTTTTCTAGACTACTCCTCACGGTTTAGGGCCCCTAAAATGCCAGGGCAGTATAGGAACCCCACAAGTGACCCCATTTTAGAAAGAAGACACCCCAAGGTATTCCGTTAGGTGTATGGCGAGTTCATAGAAGATTTTATTTTTTGTCACAAGTTAGTGAAAAATGACACTTTGTGAAAAAAAAAAAACAATAAAAATCAATTTCCGCTAACTTTTGACAAAAAAAAATCTATGAACTCGTCATACACCTAACAGAATACCTTGGGGTGTCTTCTTTCTAAAATGGGGTCACTTGTGGGGTTCCTATACCGCCCTGGCATTTTACGGGCCTAAAACCGTGAGTAGTCTGGAAACCAAATGTCTCAAAATGACTGTTCAGGGGTATAAGCATCTGCAAATTTTAATGACAGGTGGTCTATGAGGGGGCAAATTTTGTGGAACCGGTCATAAGCAGGGTGGCCTTTTAGATGACAGGTTGTATTGGGCCTGATCTGATGGATAGGAGTGCTATGGGGGTGACAGGAGGTGATTGAGGGTGTCTCAGGGGGTGGTTAGAGGGGAAAATAGATGCAATCAATGCACTGGGGAGGTGATCGGAAGGGGGTCTGAGGGGGATCTGAGGGTTTGGCCGAGTGATCAGGAGCCCACACGGGGCAAATTAGGGCCTGATCTGATGGGTAGGTGTGCTAGGGGGTGACAGGAGGTGATTAATGGGTGTCTCAAGGTGTGATTAGAGGGGGGAATAGATGCAAGCAACGCACTGGCGAGGTGATCAGGGCTGGGGTTTGAGGGCATTCTAAGGGTGTGGGCGGGTGATTGAGTGCCCTAGGGGCAGATAGGGGTCTAATCTGATAGGTAGCAATGACAGGGGGTGATTGATGGGTAATTAGTGGGTGTTTAGGGTAGAGAACAGATGTAAACACTGCACTTGGGAGGTGATCGGACGTCGGATCTGCGGGCGATCTATTGGTGTGGGTGTGTGATCAGATTGCCCGCTAGGGGCAGGTTAGGGGCTGATTGATGGGTGGCAGTGACAGCGGGTGATTGATGGGTGGCAGTGACAGGGGGTGATTGATGGGTGATTGATAGGTGATTGACAGGTAATCAGTGGGTTATTACAGGGAAGAAGAGATGTAAATATTGCACTGGCGAATTGATAAGGGGGGGTCTGAGGGCAATCTGAGCGTGTAGGCGGGTGATTGGGTGCCCGCAAGGGGCAGATTAGGGTCTGATCTGATGGGTAACAGTGACAGGTGGTGATAGGGGGTGATTGATGGGTAATTAGTGGGTGTTTAGAAGAGAGAAAAGATGTAAACACTGCGCTTGGGTGGTGATCTGATGTCGGATCTGCGGGCGATCTATTAGTGTGGGTGGGTGATCAGATTGCCCGCAAGGGGCAGGTTAGGGGCTGATTGATAGGTGGCAGTGACAGGGGGTGATTGATGGGTGGCAGTGACAGGGGGTGATTGATGGGTGATTGACAGGTGATTGACAGGTGATCAGTGGGTTATTACAGGGAAGGACAGATGTAAATAATGCCCTGGCGAATTGATAAGGGGGGGTCTGAGGGCAATCTGAGCGTGTAGGCGGGCCGATTGGGTGCCCGCAAGGGGCAGATTAGGGTCTGATCTGATGGGTAACAGTGACAGGTGGTGATAGGGGGTGATTGATGGGTAATTAGTGGGTGTATAGAGGAGAGAATAGATGTAAACACTGCGCTTGGGTGGTGATCTGATGTCGGATCTGCAGGCAATCTATTGGTGTGGGTGGGTGATCAGATTGCCCGCAAGGGGCAGGTTAGGGGCTGATTGATGGGTGGCAGTGACAGGGGGTGATTGATGGGTGATTGACAGGTGATCAGTGGGTTATTACAGGGAAGGACAGATGTAAATAATGCCCTGGCGAATTGATAAGGGGGGGGGGGGGGGTCTAATGGCAATCTGAGCGTGTAGGCGGGTGATTGGGTGCCCGCAAGGGGCAGATTAGGGTCTGATCTGATGGGTAACAGTGACAGGTGGTGATAGGGGGTGATTGATGGGTAATTAGTTGCCCGCAAGGGGCAGGTTAGGGGCTGATTGATGGGTGGCAGTGACAGGGGGTGATTGACGGGTGATTGACAGGTGATTGACAGGTGATCAGGGGGATAGATGCATACAGTACACAGGGGGAGGGGGGGGGTCTGGGGGGGGGTCTGGGGAGAATCTGAGGGGTGGGGGGGTGATCAGGAGGGAGCAGGGGGCAGGGGGGGGGGTAAAAAAAAATAGCATTGACAGATAGTGACAGGGAGTGATTGATGGGTGATTAGGGGGGGGTGATTGGGTGCAAACAGGGGTCTAGGGGGTGGGCAGGGGGGGTCCTGAGGGGTGCTGTGGGCGATCTGGGGCAGGGGGGGGGGGGGAATTAGTGTGCTTGGGTGCGACATAGGGTGGCTGCAGCCTGCCCTGGTAGTCCCTCGGACACTGGGACCACCAGGGCAGGAGGCAGCCTGTATAATACACTTTGTAAACATTACAAAGTGTATTATACACTTTGTATGCGGCGATCGCAGGGTTAACATCCCGCCGGCGCTTCCGTATGGCCGGCGGGATGTTGCGGCGGGTGAGCGGCGGCAGGCGCCGGCGGAGGATCGCGTCAAGGATGACGCGATCGCTCCGCCCATGCCCTTACAAGGACCGCCGCCTCTGTGGGTGAGCCGGTCCTTGCAGGGCACACTTCCCGGCCGCCTCTGTGCGTTAGGCGGTCGGGAAGTGGTTAAAGAGGAACTGTAGTCAAAATCAACTGCTTTTTTTACACTATACATTTATAAATTAATTAGTCAGTGTTTGCCCATTGTAAAATCTTTCTTCTCCCCGATTTACCATACTGTAATTTATCACAGGAGGCAAAATATGTAGTACTGGAAGGTGATCTCTGCGGAATGTTCGTTTACAGAGAGTTCTAAAGCCAGTAGAAAAAACCTCCAGTCTCCCAGAATGCTCTGGGGGAGGGAGAGAATTCCAGCCTAGGCTTAAAGGGCAACTGAAGTGAGAGAGATAAGGAGGCTGCCATATTTATTTACTTTTAAGTAATACCAGTTGCCTGGCTACCCTGCTGATCCTCTGCCTCTAATACTTTTAGCCATAACCCCTGAACAAGCATGCAGCAGATCAGGTGTTTCTGACATTATTGTCAGATCTGACAAGATTAACTGCATGCTTGTTTCTGGTGTGAATCAGACACTATTACCGGTATAGCCAAACAGATCAGCAGGGCAGCCTGGAAACTGGTATGGTTTAAAAGGAGATAAATATGGAAGCCACTATATCACTCTCACTTCAGTTCCCCCTTAAGCCTGGTACATACAATTTTGATTGGCCAATCACTGACCAATTTTTCCACCTCCATGTAGTATGAGGCCCAACAGATTTTGTGTAAATGTTGCTTTATCTAGCTCATCAATCTGTTTACATCCAATATAAACTATTTATACTGCTGTTGGTGTGCATTTCTTTAGCCAATACTTAGCCAATATTAAGCCTTACAAGAAATAGATATTGTTGTATTTATTAATGTCCCTAATGTCCAGTTGTTGGTGCAATATTCTCAACAATATCCATTTAAATTTCTTACAAAACGACTAATTATCTACGCTTTTAGATGGTTAAATCTGGCTGTACTACTTTCCCTGTGTACGAGTGGAAACGTGGTCTGTCTGTGGGCACGGTGGTAATGCTTTCCTTTTCATCAGTTTCTCTCTTCTTGATTCGTCGCGTAGGATAATCTACTGCATAGCTTTAATTTTCCACCACTTAACCACTTAAGGACCAGGGGATTTTGCTATGATCGGTGCTGCGTGGGCTCTCCAGCCCGCAGCACCGATCAGGATTGAGCCAGGATGACCAGACTTCCTCTTTTTTTTCCCCACTAGGGGGATGTCCTGCTGGGGGGGGGGGGGGTCTGATCGCTGCCGGCTATTTCTGCGTAGCGGGGGGGCTCCTCAAAGCCCCCCTCCGCAGCTATTTCCACCCTCTCTGCCCTTACCTGCTTCTCCCGCAGGCTATGGGCTGCGCAGGACGGATATCCATCCTGCGCCGTCTAGAATAGGCTTCAGCCTATCAGATGCCGGCGATCCCCGGCCAATCAGAGGCCGGGGATCGCCGTTCTCCTTTACGGCGCTGCTGCGCAGCAGCGCCGTATGATGTAAACAGCGGGGATTTCTTCCCCGCGTGTTTACATTTAGCTTGCGAGCCGCGATCGGTGGCTCGCCGGCTGTTCACGGAGGCACCCTCCGTGAACTGGCATGGAATGCTAAACCACTAACAACCCGCCGACGCCTATCGGCGTTAGGCGGTCGTTAAATTAAAGATGTGTTAAGAGGTTGTTGATTTCTCACAGAACAACATTTGAAAGCAGTAGTGTACGTATGACTGACAGACCAACCAAAATATATAAAAGACTTGCGGGCATGTCACAAACTTGCACTAAAATATCACTAAAGTGCACTAAAACAAGGAGCCTAGGTTGAAAAATTCTGTGTGTAGTTCTGTACATCTAATAAATGTCAGAAACAGAGATGCAGTAAGTATAATGTGAGATGCAGGCTATATGTCCGACATATATGCTAACAGTTGACTTGTTTATAAAGAGACTTTTCTCTGGATGATCTGGGTTTTGTTTCACAGGACTAGTAACAAAGGTTGTGCAAAACAAGAAAGAAAGATCGGGGCACCAGGGAAGGTGCAAAAAGCTTCCACCTATTTATTTCGCACCCATTTTGTATCCGTTTGCTGTGGGATGAAATAAATAGGTGGAAGATTTTTTGCAACTTTCCTAGAGCCCGGAATGTTCTCTCTTGTTTTGCATACAGATTACACTCCTTCCGGAGGCACAGGCAGGCCACCTCACCCCCAGGAGGTACCCAGTTTGAGCAACTTGTGTCGAGCGCTGCGTAATATGTTGGCGCTTTATAAATACAATAAATAATAATAATCCTGCTACTCTTCATTGTTGACTAGTACAAATGGATCTCTTACCGAACTAATTCATAGGTTTCCCCGAGGAGAGGGTTGAAAGGCTTCCCTGTACGCTCCCACTGCGATGCTACAGCTGAAACTGCAAAGGCAGCAACACACTGTAAGAAAAATGATATCAGGTAATGCATGACCGTTCCTGTACAGGTCAAGCAAAATAAAAGAAAAACTAGGGAAAATGGTTATACAAATGTCACAGCATGCCTGAAATAAACTGGGAGACTCCATTGCTTTTGAGGTCATGGCCCCAGAATCATTAGCTATTCTAACACAAGGCAAACCAAACAAGTAACCACATATCAGGTGACTGTGTAATGTTAACCTGGTTACAAACAGTATAAATGCATGCTGCTTGAAAACAGAATGTTACTCTGTGGCTTTAGATTGGTCCATTTTCAAGCTTCATACGTTTGCATCAAATCAGCATAAAAATCTACATCAACTCGGAACTATTTGCATGTCATTCACCATCCCTAATAATAAACTGAAAATGTAAGTATGGAGGAAGGCAAAAAAGTTTAGCCCCAAAACTATATAAAAAGGATGATTGCATCACAGGAACACCTCGGCCCTACCAACATCTTGACCAGAGCAGTTTCTAAGCTAAATTGCACCCAGGGCGAGGGTGTAAAGATTGCGCCCACCATGAGTGCATGAATCTGACTGCAGATCCCTCTTCCAGATAGCTGTGGTCCTGTAATCTTGCTATTACAAGCTGTGGCACTTCATCTACTGTGCTGCTGTGCATTTGAACCTTGTTAGAACGTGTACTTCATCTCCTATACAGCTGAGAAGTGTAAATCTGCTGCAGCATCTAGGACCTTTCTATTACATAGATTTGGTAAGATTGGCCAAAAACATCATTAGTGGTCTCTACTAAGATCTGTAGCTTTTCTAGGACTTGGAGTTCATCCACTGTGCTGATAAACACTGGAACCCCTCATCTCATTTATCAATGGGACTTGTAGCTCATTTGCTGTGCTTCAACATTATTGTGACTTCCAGAAACCATTACTGATAAAGATTGGGTCTTCCTGGACTCTCAGAGTTTGTATGATGACCCAGCTTTGGCATGTTTCAATTTTTCAAGAAAAAAGTGTGTTACCAATGACAGTGCATATATTGTAAAAGACAGAGTTGCAATGGAAGAGAGGTTACCTGCATGCGTTCCACAGGGTCAGTGCAGAGGTTTGCTTTGTGAATGAGGTATGTGTGCTCCATGTATTCTGAGAGGCGCTGTAGAAAGCTCAGTGGCTCATTGAATATAACAGGCATTGTGATTTTTGATAATTCCTGTTTGGGGAAAAAAAAAAACTTATGACATCATATAAATGGCTTTAACCAATGGTCTTGCTTTGATGTTCAAGCATACCTGAACTGACCTTGTGAGTGTGCATTCAAGCATACTCAGATATTATTGGGCATCTCATGAGATTCACAGTTACATTTATTAAGACCAAGTCCTCCCGGTTCTTCCCTTCGTCACAGTGGCGTCTGCAATACCAGTCGCACTGTCAGGCCGGAAGCATTTTGTGTGCTCTTTGAATGTTCCAGCTTTCTCCTCCTCAACTGCCATCTTGTGCATGATCGCTGGAGGACTAGTGAACAGCAAAATGACCTGGAAGCAGTTTTGGGGTCGCTGCCATTTTAACCACTTGAGGACGTAGGGCTTTACCCCACCCAAGGACCGGCCACTTTTTTTCCTTTCAGACCACTGCAGCTTTCACGGTTTATTGCTCGCTCATACAACCTACCACCTAAATGAATTTTGGCTCCTTTTCTTGTCACTAATAAAGCTTTCTTTTGGTGCTATTTGATTGCTCCTGCTAATTTTACTTAGTATATTCATCAAAAAAAGACATGAATTTTGGCAAAAAAATTATTTTTTTTAACTTTCTGTGCTGACATTTTTCAAATAAAGTAAAATTTCTGTATACATGCAACGCTAAAAATGTGGACAAACATGTTTTTGATTAAAAAAAACCATTCAGTGTATATTTATTGGATTGGGTAAAAGTTATAGCGTTTACAAACTATGGTGCAAAAAGTGAATTTTCCCATTTTCAAGCATCTATGACTTTTCTGACCACCTGACATGTTTCATGAGGTGCTAGAATTCCAGGATAGTATAAATACCCCCCAAATGACCCCATTTTGGAAAGAAGACATCCCAAAGTATTCACTGAGAGGCATAGTGAGTTCATAGAAGATATTATTTTTTGTCACAAGTAAGCGGAAAATGACACTTTGTGACAAAAAAAAAAAAAAGTTTCCATTTCTTCTAACTTGCGACAAAAAAAAATGAAATCTGCCACGGACTCACCATGCCCCTCTCTGAATACCTTGAAGGGTCTATGTTAGCTCAATTTCAGCGGAGGCAGCTACAAGATGACTTAGCAGAATAATCTGCAACCCAGGTTAAAGTTCTCCCCCAATCCAAGTGAATACCCTCTCTTCCAGCTGGGAGATACAGAACCACAAACACTTAAATTGGTGGAACAGCATCTGAAATCTTTATTTACAGGTCAATCTTATATACACCCTGATGTTAGGGAAAAACCAGATTAGACCGGAGTGCACATAGAAAATATTTGAAACAATAGCATAGACATGGTACAGACAGCAGAGACAATAGGATTTGTTATTCTGTAAACAACTGGCAGAGGTAGACTTTGTTACATGTGTTAATTTCTCAATAGACCAGGTTTTTTAACAACAATGCATGAATAGGTCTGAGTCTTCAGATCTCTGTCACAGTGGCTTGTATGGTAATATACCAACTGGGTATTGAAATACAGGTTTTGTATTCAGGTGCCTGGAACTTCTAGAGTGTTAATTATTAATGTATCTGTAAAGCACTGTCTGGAGGAATGTGCTGCTGACTAGTTGAAGCAATGATGTCATTTTTAAGAAATTGTGATGTGCTGTATATATTTTAATATCGGGGTGATTTAAGCAGCACATTATTACAACCTTTCAGTCTACTTTCCAAAATGGGGTCATTTGTGGGGTGTGTTTACTGTCCTTGCATTTTGGGGGGTGCTAATTTGTAAGCACCCCTGTAAAGCCTAAAGGTGCTTATTGGACTTTGGGCCCCTTAGCGCAGTTAGGCTGCAAAAAAGTGCCACACGTGGTATTGCCGTACTCAGGAGAAGTAGTATAATGTGTTTTGGGGTGTATTTTTACACATACCGATGCTGGGTGGGAGAAATATCTCTGTAAATGACAATTTTTTAATTTTTTGTTTACATACAATTGTCCATTTACAGAGATCTTTCTCCCACTCAGCATGGTTATGTGTACAAATACACCCCAAAACACATTATACTACTTCTCCTGAGTACGGCGATACCACATGTGTGGCACTTTTTTGCACCCTAACTGCGCTAAGGGGCCCAAAGTCCAATGAGTACCTTTAGGATTTCACAGGTCATTTTGAGAAATTTCGTTTCAAGACTACTCCTCACGGTTTAGGGCCCCTAAAATGCCAGGACAGTATAGGAACCCCACAAATGACCCCATTTTAGAAAGAAGACACCCCAAGGTATTCCGTTAGTAGTACGGTGAGTTCATAGAAGATTTTATTTTTTGTCACAAGTTAGCGGAAAATGACACTTTGTGAAAAAAACCAATAAAAATCAATTTCCGCTAACTTGTGACAAAAAATAAAATCTTCTATGAACTCACCGTACTACTAACAGAATACCTTGGGGTGTCTTCTTTCTAAAATGGAGTCATTTGTGGGGTTCCTATACTGTCCTGGCATTTTAGGGGCCCTAAACCGTGAGGAGTAGTCTTGAAACAAAATTTCTCAAAATGACCTGTGAAATCCTAAAGGTACTCATTGGACTTTGGGCCCCTTAGCGCAGTTAGGGTGCAAAAAAGTGCCACACATGTGGTATCGCCGTACTCGGGAGAAATAGTACAATGTGTTTTGGGGTGTATTTTTACACATACCCATGCTGGGTGGGAGAAATAACTCTGTAAATGGACAATTGTGTGTAAAAAAAAATCAAAAGATTGTCATTTACAGAGGTATTTCTCCCACCCAGCATGGGTATGTGTAAAAATACACCTCAAAACACATTGTACTGCTTCTCCCGAGTACGGCGATACCACATGTGAGGCATTTTTTTGCACCCTAACTGCACTAAGGGGCCCAAAGTCCAATGAGTACCTTTAGGATTTCACAGGTCATTTTTGTTTCAAGACTACTCCTCACGGTTTAGGGCCCCTAAAATGCCAGGGCAGTATAGGAACCCCACTAATGACCCCATTTTAGAAAGAAGACACCCCAAGGTATTCCGTTAGGAGTATGGTGAGTTCATAGAAGTTTTTATTTTTTTGTCACAAGTTAGCGGAAATTGATTTTAATTGTTTTTTTTCACAAAGTGTCATTTTTCGCTAACTTGTGACAAAAAATAAAATCTTCTATGAACTCACCATACTCCGTACGGAATACCTTTGGGTGTCTTCTTTCTAGAATGGGGTCATTTGTGGGGTTCCTATACTGCCCTGGCATTTTAGGGGCCCTAAACCGTGAGGAGTAGTCTTGAAACCAAATGTCGCAAAATGACCTGTGAAATCCTAAAGGTACTCATTGGACTTTGGGCCCCTTAGCGTACTTAGGGTGTAAAAAAGTGCCACACATGTGCTACCGCCGTACTCAGGAGTAGTAGTATAATGTGTTTTGGGGAGTATTTTTACACATACCCATGCTAAGTGGGAGAAATATCTCTGTAAATGACAATCGTTTGATTTTTTTTTACACACAATTGTCCATTTACATAGAAATTTCTCCCACCCAGCATGGGTATGTGTAAAAATACACCCCAAAACACATTATACTACTTTTCCTGAGTACGGCGGTACCACATGTGTGACACTTTTTTGCAGCCTAGGTGCGCTAAGGGGCCCAACGTCCTATTCACAGGTCATTTTGAGGCGTTTGTTTTCTAGACTACTCCTCGCGGTTTTAGGGCCCCTAAAATACCAGGGCAGTATAGGAACCCCACAAGTGACCCCATTTTAGAAAGAAGACACCCCAAGGTATTCCGTTAGGTGTATGGCGAGTTCATAGAAGATTTTATTTTTTGTCACAAGTTAGTGAAAAATGACACTTTGTGCAAAAAAACAAAACAATAAAAAATCAATTTCCGCTAACTGTTGACAAAAAATAAAATCTTCTATGAACTCGTCATACACCTAACAGAATACCTTGGGGTGTCTTTTTTTCTAAAATGGGGTCACTTGTGGGGTTCCTATACCGCCCTGGCATTTTACGGGCCCAAAACCGTGAGTAGTCTGGAAACCAAATGTCTCAAAATGACTGTTCAGGGGTATAAGCATCTGCAAATTTTGATGACAGGTGGTCTATGAGGGGGCGAATTTTGTGGAACCGGTCATAAGCAGGGTGGCCTTTTAGATGACAGGTTGTATTGGGCCTGATCTGATGGATAGGAGTGCTAGGGGGGTGACAGGAGGTGATTGATGGGAGTCTCAGGGGGTGGTTAGAGGGGAAAATAGATGCAATCAATGCACTGGGGAGGTGATCGGAAGGGGGTCTGAGGGGGATCTGAAGGGTTTGGCCGAGCGATCAGGAGCCCACACGGGGCAAATTAGGGCCTGATCTGATGGGTAGATGTGCTAGGGGGTGACAGGAGGTGATTGATGGGTGTCTCAAGGTGTGATTAGAGGGGGGAATAGATGCAAGCAATGCACTGGCGAGGTGATCAGGGCTGGGGTCTGAGGGCATTCTGAGGGTGTGGGCGGGTGATTGAGTGCCCTAGGGGCAGATAGGGGTATAATCTGATAGGTAGCAGTGACAGGGGGTGATTGATGGGTAATTAGTGGGTGTTTAGGGTAGAGAACAGATGTAAACACTGCACTTGGGAGGTGATCGGACGTCGGATCTGCGGGCGATCTATTGGTGTGGGTGGGTGATCAGATTGCCCGCAAGGGGCAGGTTAGGGGCTGATTGATGGGTGGCAGTGACAGCGGGTGATTGATGGGTGGCAGTGACAGGGGGTGATTGATGGGTGGCAGTGACAGGGGGTGATTGATGGGTGATTGACAGGTGATTGACAGGTGATCAGTGGGTTATTACAGGGAAGGACAGATGTAAATAATGCCCTGGCAAATTGATAAGGGGGGGTCTGAGGGCAATCTGAGCATGTAGGCGGGTGATTGGGTGCCCGCAAGGGGCAGATTAGGGTCTGATCTGATGGGTAACAGTGACAGGTGGTGATAGGGGGTGATTGATGGGTGATTGACAGGTGATTGACATGTGATCAGGGGGGATAGATGCATACAGTACATGGGGGGGGGGGTGTCTGGGGAGAATCTGAGGGGTGGGGGGGTGATCAGGAGGGAGCAGGGGGCTAGGGGGGGATAAAAAAAATAGCGTTGACAGATAGTGACAGGGAGTGATTGATTAGGGGGGTGATTGGGTGCAAACAGGGGTCTGGGGGTGGGCAGGGGGGGGGGTCTGATGGGTGCTGTGGGCGATCTGGGGCAGGGGGGGGGGGAATCAGTGTGCTTGGTGCAGACTAGGGTGGCTGCAGCCTGCCCTGGTGGTCCCTTGGACACTGGGACCACCAGGGCAGGAGGCAGCCTGTATAATACACTTTGTAAACATTACAAAGTGTATTATACACTTTGTATGCGGCGATCGTCGGGTTAACATCCCGCCGGCGCTTCCGTATGGCCGGCGGGATGTTGCGGCGGGTGAGCGGCGCCAGGCGGAGGCGGAGGATCGCGTCACTGATGACGCGATCGCTCCGCCCATGCCCCTACAAGGACCGCCGCCATTTGTCAATACGGCGGTCCTTGCGGGGTCCACTTCCCGGCCGCCATTTGTCAATACGGCGGTCGGGAAGTGGTTAAAAATGATGGGCAGAATCTTCTGCCATGCACCGATTGTACACAATTGGGCAGCAGCTGTGGCAGCAATAGCTTCTGGAGAGGAAGCACTACAAGTATGTATGTTTATTTTAACAAATCATGATCCAGTTCAGGTGTGCTTTAACAGTTTATTAAACTTATACCGTTACATTCACACTATTTTTCATAAAGTACAGAAAATGTAGCTATGTAAAAGTACATCTTTTGGACAGTCAACATAGAAGTTCTTTAAAGACCATACTTGGATCCAGGGACATCAATGCAAGGAGCATAATGCTAAGGATGTCTGACCTGACCTTACAAAAAGCTATAGACATGTGCAGAAGCCATGAACCTACAGTGACATAAGAGTACTGCATTTTAAGTACTGTATTCTGGTTATTTGATAATGTGTCTCAATAAAGATTTGTTGTTGTTCCTCTCACCATGAGGCTGTATTAACACCAACACTTTATGCATAAACAATAGTTGTAATAGGTAATCCCAGGGGTACCACATCTTATGAAGAACTCAGAGACCCACTTTCCACAATCTGTAAGTATACCACTCATCCAAGGTGACATGAAAAGTATTAACACTTACTCTCATAAGTTACGCATCCGGGAACACAGACTAACTCAAAAAGATAGCAACAAACCAATAAAAAAAGGCAACAGATAATAAAAAAAGAATACAATGCTCAAACAGTAGTCCAAAAGTACATTAACTGGACTATACATATGGTTAGGTCTTGAAACAAAAGTAGAAAAAAAGAGAAGATCTCCTATATTCACCCAGGATGTCTAGGGATTTCCATTTGTAGGCTAAAGTCCATTTAGCTGCTACCGTAATAGAATAAAATACACTTTATTGCAAGATTTAGGCGTGGTTTCATTAGGAGTGCCTGTTCAATATTAAGTAAACTAATCTTTACAAAAACAGGTGTCATTCTTCTGAGATACTTTTAAAGCGCTGTTAGTTTAGGAGGGGAGACAGCTTGGGGTGAGACCTGGCGCAAGCTGTCGCAACTGGGCCCCAGGGAGCAGTGTTAGTTTAAGAGGGGAGACACTCCAGGCACCCCGGCATCCTGAAGATGCACCAGGATGAGAAGATTTTTTCCTGCTTTTTGTCCTCTAAACCTAGGTACGTCAGATGCATCTTATGGTGTGAAACAATAAGGTAATTATATGTTTTTAGAAAATAATGAAAATGTAAAATTCATGATTTCCGAAGCCAAAAGAGGAATAAATGAATGATAACGTTTTTAGCTTCTAGACCCACCCACGTAGGATTATATACAAGTATGGTCCGGTATTAGTCATTACTATGGATGATCAATGATATGCAAATACTTCAGAGTTTATGCAAATGTATGCAGCTTGAAAATGGACCAATTAAGTCCCACCCAGGTTTAAATTGATTGGTGTATTTTCAAGCTGCATATACAGTATTTGCATAAAAATGTACATAAACTCGGAAGTATTTGCATATCATTGATCATCCCTAGTCATTACTCACCCATAGTTTCATCTACATCCGCAACCAGATATCACCTAAGTTCCACAGTAGTAGTTACTGTATATTCCTGCGTATAAAACTACTTTTTAACCCTTGAAAATCTTCTGAAAAGTTGGGGGTCGTCTTATACGCCGGGTGTCATTGATGCCGGGTGATACGCCCTATCCTGTTACCGACCCTCAGATCTCCCTGCTGAAGGAGCGCAATCTATTCTTCCATACCGCTCTGATAAACAGGTAGACAAGGAGAGCTGACCAGTCTACTTAAGGAGAGTTGACCAATGCAACAAGTCAATCGTCTATATACTGTTATATACTGGGTAACATATACAGTACAGCACCAGTATCTGTTCATACACAGCACCAGTCCATGATTTTTTTATTTATATTTTAATTTGGTGTGCGTTGGAAGAGGGCTAATCTTATACGGCGAGTATATCCCAAACTCTATATTTTAACTGGAAAAGTTGGGGGGTCGTCTTAAACGTCCAGTCGTCTTATACGCCGGAATATACGGTATATATAATTATGACCGACTGTAATGATTATTCAAGAGTAACTAAAAGGAATAATTACTAAAGGTTCAATCATGTCCAAATACAAGGTCAGATTTATTTAGCTGATCATCATGACCTGCTCATTTAGGGTCAGTTTGATTACTGTATACACCAATGAGGTACTGTTGCAGTAGGTTTAATAATTCTTATGATAGACTGCACATGAAAGTTTTGTACAATGCAGACAGCTATAGAAAGCTATGTTCTGGTCTGCTTCAATTGCCAATAATTACATTTTGTATTGTTTCTCAAACCTGTCCTCGTGACTCCACAACGGTACATGTTTGGCAGGCAGCCTCACCTATGCACAGGTGGGGTAATTAGTGTCTCAGCTACATGGAATCTACCTAGCTGTGACACTAATTACTCCACCTGTGCATAGGTGAGGTTGTCCGCAAAACATGCACCGCTGGGGAGTCTTGAGGACACGTTTGAGAAACACCGATATAGGTTAATAAATATTTTTGAGAGAAAACCTTCCACAGTTACAATTTATGGCATAAACACCAATATTTTCCTATACACTGCTAAAGTCTTGTCCCATGATCTAGAAGAAAACTACTGAGAATGTTTTAAAATGGTTGATTTAAGGAGAACGCAAAAGTATTACATAAAACCATCCCTCACACTATGGCCCTTAAGCCTCATTCACACATCCGACTATAGTCATTTGAAAATTATTGTTGGTAAAAATGTACAAAATCTGAATTCAAACCAGCGAGCCAAGTTTCTCCAAAAGCCCAGTCTAAACTGGATTTTTTAAAATGATTATCGTTTATAAAAGTGTGTGTGCACTGAGATAGAAATGATCATTCACAAACCACAGCGTATGCGTAAAAACAACTTTTAAAGTTGTTACTTTGCTGTATTGACTGATCGCTATTTTCATAGCTACTGCCTTCATTACAGGCGACTTGTAGCCTTTCATCTTCATATATAAAATTTATATAGTGAAGCCAATTCCATCAGTGCATGATATGAATATTGTACGTACAGCTCCTAGCGCTGCTAGTGGGTCCCAGGCCTTATACAGATTGTGAAAAAGCGGACATTGTTCTCGGTTTTATTTATTTATTTATTTATTTAAAGGGAACTCCAGTGAAAAGAATTTAATAAAAAAGTGCTTAATTTTTTTTACAATAATTATGTATAAATGATTTAAATCCCTGATTTACATTATGACATTTATTACATGGTGACATTTTTACTGTTGGCAAGTGATGAAGCTGCTGCATGTTTTTTTGGCAGTTGGAAACAGCTGTAAACAGCCATTTCCCACAATGCAACAAGGTTCACAGACAGGAAACTGCCAGGAGTACCACGGTGCTCAGAGTTTCTTGTGGGAGGGGTTTCACCACAATATCAGCCATACAGCTCCCCCTGATGGTCTGTTTGTGAAAAGGAATAGATTTCTCATGTAAAAGGGGGCATCAGTTACTGATTGGGATAAAGTTCAAATCCTGGTCGGAGTTTCTCTTTAAGTATTTATATAGCACTGACATATTATGCAGCGCTGTTCAGAGTAGATTGTCTTGTCATGACATGACATGTCATGTCATGAGATCACGAGTTTGACTCCCTGGTCAGGAAAAAAAAAAAAAAAAAAAAAAAAAAAAAATCACACATGCATATATATATTCTATTGATTACATATAATAATGGCTATAAATTACAAATATTATTCCTATTGAATTCCCAGGTCAATGATTCTTGTTGGCCAAACTGCTAAATCGTCTCTACAAGACAAGTTCTTAAATAACAGTTCAGCTTACATAAAGGTAGTCAAATATTGCTTGTGTCAGCTTCAATGTAGACATTCAATATGTATTCTTACGACACTATACAATTAATTCCTGGTACCATGATGTTCAGATTTTTTTCCAACCCATTTTCAGTTTAACCTACTTCAAGAATCATAAGCAAACTTATCCTATTTTTACTTGGTCCCTGTTTTTATACAGTACAGACACATGACAAGGGACACAGTGCTTTACAGAATACTTAAAACTAGGGGTGGGACGACGAATCCGGCGAATCCACGAATCCCTCGAATATTAGGAAATATTCGAGATTCGTGGATTCGAATCCCGACGCCATTTTCCACTATACGAATCCGCCGAATCCCGACGCCGCATCGCCGCGCATCCGCCGCTCGCACTCGTCCTCCTCCGACCCCCCCGCGCCTCCTCCGCTCGCCCCCCTGCCCGCATCCACTCACCTATCCATAGCGGAGCGCAGAGCGGCAGACCTCTCGCCGACTTCCTGGTTCCCCCTAGTGACCGGCTCTTACAATGACGTCATTAGTAAGAGCCGGTCCGGCCACTAGAGGGAACAGGGAAGTAACGAAGAGGTCTGCCGCTCTGCGCTCCACGGGAAAGGTGAGTAGATTATGCAGGGGTGAGCGGAGGAGGCACGGGGGACTGAGGGGGCCGTGGGGGGGTTGGCGGGGGAGGGGGGTTCTATCTACCTACCTACCACTATCCCTACCGGCCGCTATACCTACCTACCTACAGGCCCCTATACCTACCTAAAGGCCCCCTATACGCACCTACCTGCCTACCTAAAGGCCCCTATACCTACCTAAAGGCCCCTATACCTACCTAAAGGCCCCTATACCTACCTACCTAAAGGCCCCTATACCTACCTACCTAATGGCCCCTATACCTACCTACCTACAGGCCACTATACCTACCTACAGGCCTCAATACCTACCTACCCACCTACAGGCCCCCTATACATACCTACCTACCTAAAGGCACCTATACCTACCTACCTACCTACCTACCTACCTACCGGACACTATACCTACCTACAGGCAACTATACCTACCTACAGGCCACTATACCTACCTACCTACCGGCCACTATCCTTCCCTACCTACAGGCTGCTATACCTACCTACCTACCGGCCACTATACCTACCTACCTACCTACCTATTGGCCACTATCCTTACCTACCTACAGGCTGCTATACCTACCTACCTACAGGCCGCTATACCCACCTACCTAAAGGCCCCCTATACCTACCTAAAGGCCCCCTATACCTACCTAAAGGCCCCCTATACGTACCTACCTACCTACCTAAAGGCCCCTATACCTACCTACCTACCTAAAGGCCCCTATACCTACCTACAGGCCACTATACCTACCTACAGGCCTCAATACCTACCTACCTACAGGCCCCCTATACGTACCTACCTACCTAAAGGCACCTATACCTGCCTACCTACATACTTACCTATACTTAAGGCCCTATACCCTGCTACCTATACTGAAGGTCCCTTTACCTACCTACCAACCTAAAGGCCCCTATACCTACCTACCTACCTACATACCTACCTATACTTAAGGCCCTATACCCTGCTACCTATACTGAAGGTCCCTTTACCTACCTACCTACACTGAAGGCACATGTACCTTACTACCTATACTGAAGGTCCCTATACCTAGCTACCTACCTATACTGAAGGCACATATACCCTGCTACCTATACTGAAGGCACATATACCCTGCTACCTATACTGAAGGCCCCTATACCTAGTTACCTACCAATACTGAAAGCACATGTACTGTGCTATCTATACTGAAGGCCCCTATACCTTGCTACCGATACTGAAGGCACATGTACCCTGCTACCGATACTGAAGGCCCATATACCCTGCTACCTATACTGAAGGCCCATATACCCTGCTACCTATACTGAAGGCCCATATACCCTGCTACCTATACTGAAGGCCCATATACCCTGCTACCTATACTGAAGGCCCATATACCCTGCTACCTATACTGAAGGCCCATATACCCTGCTACCTATACTGAAGGCCCATATACCCTGCTACCTATACTGAAGGCCCATATACCCTGCTACCTATACTGAAGGCCCATATACCCTGCTACCTATACTGAAGGCCCATAAACCCTGCTACCTATACTGAAGGCCCATAAACCCTGCTACCTATACTGAAAGCTACCAATATTGAAGGCACCCATACCTAGCTAGCTATACTGAAGGCACCTTTACCTCGCTACCTATGCCTGGGTACCTATACTGCGGGCAACTATACCACGGATCGCACAATTTTTATGTGCAGGATTCGTTAGATTCGGGATTCGAAAGGTTCGAGATATTCGAGAACCTTTTTAGATTCGGATCCGGATTCGGATTCGAAGAAATTGTGGATTCGTCCCATCCCTACTTAAAACCATTAAAAACAATACCATCCGAATTGCTTTCTGAATTGAAACTAAACAATCTTTTCTTTAGCACAGTGGAAATAATAAATGCAAAGAGAATGATTTACTGAATGAGTAATTATTGTCTTTAGTAATGCAAACTTGTTGGCATTATTTCTTCAAGTACAAAAGTTTCCTGTTCATAAACTCCCATGCGGAAAGATAAGTGTAAGGCTCTGTTCACACTGAGCCAGCATGAAGCAGACAGAACGGAGTCTGCTGATGGGGTTTTGCGTACGGTTAGAGTCTGGAGCAGGCTTACATCACTGCTAGGCACATTTCTCCCAGAGAGAGCCACTGCAGGGAGCTCACTAGCTGCCCACTATGCAAGCCTATTTTCACCTAATAATTATGACTAAAGTTTGAAGAAAGATTGTAGAGGGCATACACATTTGCTCTTCTATTGGAAAAGAATTGACAATGCGCTGATTCAGAGAGAGCACTCTACAGTAAGTGGGTTCTGGATTTTGGTAACTACTTTCCTTTAACTATTGAATTAACTGACCATTTATTCTCTCCCTAATAGGTAACTAGCTGTGAGGCCTGCTGGATCCACAGCCTTACTTCATTTCCTATGCCCAGGGCCGGCCTTTGACCTGAGCGACCGGTGCGATCGCTCAGGGCGCCGGCTTCCAGGGGGCGCTCCTCTCCCCTGGCTGCGTGTTTTAATATCGATGCTGCCGCTGCGGCCCCGGCTGGGTACTCCCGCTCCGCCCCCTGGTGCCGCTGCTGGGGGTGATGTGCGTGCGCCGTGATGGAGGGGGGAGCCGCAGGGAGGGCAGCCCGACCTCTCCCTCTCTTCCTCTCCGGGGCACCCTCTGTGCTCCCCCCTCCGATGCAGACTGCAGCAGAAAGAACTCACCTCCCTGGTTCCGATCGCCGGCGCCTCTCACTTGCCGCTGGTATCTTCTACATTAGTTACTGATGCACACTAAACTACCTGCTTAACAGGAAGTTTAGTGTGTATCGGTAAACTATGTAGAAGAGAGTAGACCAGCGGCAAGTGAGAGGCGCCGGCGATCGGAACCAGGGAGGTGAGTTCTTTCTGCTGCAGTCTGCATCGGAGGGGGGAGCACAGAGGGTGGCCCGGAGAGGAAGGGAGGGAGAGGTCGGGCTGCCCTCCCCGCGGCTCCCCCCTCCACTATGAGGGGGGGGCACCTACCTACCTACCTAACCTATACTGGGGGCAGCTACCTATCTAATCTATACTGGGGGCAGCTACCTATCTAACCTATACTGGGGGCAGCTACCTATCTAATCTATACTGGGGGGCAGCTACCTATCTAACCTATACTGGGGGGCACCTACCAAATCCAAATCCAAATCCAAATCCAAAAAAGCTTTATTGGCAGGAGCAAAACAAGACAAAACATTAACATGGGGGGGGGGGGGGGGTTTGTGGGAATAGGGAAGGATATAGGGAGTTGGGGTATATAGTCCATAGGTGTGTGGATGATGTAAGGGGCAGCATGGGGGACTGGGATATACAGTCCATAGGGGGGTATTGGGGGGGAATACAGTCCATGTGGTATCATGTTCCTCTCAGTTGGTGGCAGGCTGTGACATATCGGGCAGCTATTTGCACGGTTGTTTCCTCCTCCCCCAGTAGGATGTAGAGTTTCCGCTCCTCATCTGTGGAGGTAAAATCCTGGATGTGGGCGGAGAGTCTCTGGAAGTGGGCGGTCCTCACAGGTGCATATTTGCTGCAGTGTAGCAGGAAGTGGGCCTCATCCTCCAAGACCTCCTGGTCGCATTGTCTGCACAGTCTCTCCTCCCGGGGCTTCCATGTCTGTCTGTGCCGCCCTGTCTCTATCTCCAGGCTGTGGGCACTCAGACGGTACAAACTCAAGACCTGTCTGTCTTTGTGGTGATGTAGCCTCCCCAGATATGGAGCCATTGTGTACTCCCTCTGTAGTGATTGATAGACAGCGAGTTTCTTGGAATTCTTTATGTCACTTCTCCATTCCTCTATGTATCGTTCCTTGCAGCTTTCTATAGTCTGTTTTATTTGGGCTTTTGTCAGCCTGTGTTGGTGGCCTTGGCTGGGCTGGCTGCTGATGCTTTGCTTGAGAGCGCGTGGTATGGCCTCGCCCCCCTGGCTCAGTGAGGCTTTATGGTGGTAAGTGCTGGGGTTGCTGCTCTGTATATGCGCCCAGTATGAGAGTGCCCTCTGCTGGATAGTAAGCCATAGTGGGAACCTGCCTAGCTCTGCCCGGCAAGCTGAGTTTGAAGTGCTTCGATGGACTTGGAGGAGATACTTGCAGAACTCTAGATGGAAGATTTCTGTTGGGCTGGAGTCCCATTTTGATTGGTCAGGGTAGGTGACCGGGCCCCATACCTCACTGCTATAGAGCAGGATTGGGGTGATGATGCTGTCGAATATCTTTGCCCACACTCTCACTGGTGGTTTTAGGTGGTAAAGCTGTCTTCTGATGGCATAAAATGTTCTGCAGGCTTTGTCTTTCAGGGCCTGTACTGCTGGTTTAAAGCTTCCTGATTGGTTGATCTCCAGCCCCAGGTAGGTGTAGCTGTTAGTGGACACCAGTGGGGAGCCATTTAATATAAATGAGGAGGTAGGGGTTTTATTTCCATTCTTCCTCTGGAACACCATCACTTTTGTCTTCTTTGGGTTGATGGGCAGTGCCCATGTGGTACAGAAAGTCTCCAATACTGACAGGCTGTCCTGTAGTCCTTTCTCTGTTGGGGAGAGCAGCACAAGGTCATCTGCATACAGCAGGAACTTCACCTCACGGTCATGCAGGAGGAGGCCTGGAGCTGGGAAGGATTCCAGGGCTACAGCCAGTTGGTTAATGTATATGTTAAAGAGTGTTGGGCTCAGACTGCAGCCCTGCCTGACTCCTCGACCCTGCTTGAAGAACGCACTTCTCTTCCCATCTACTTTCACACTGCATTGGTTCCCAGTATATGAACTCTTGATGACATCATAGGTTTTTCCTCCTATTCCACTCTCTAGGAGTTTTAGGAAAAGGCCTGGGTGCCACACTGAGTCAAACGCCTTCTTAAAATCAACAAAGCAAGCGTGTATTTTGCCACGTGAGTTGTGGACATGGGTCTTGATGAGGCTGTGCAGTGTGTAGATGTGGTCGGTTGTGCGGTGGTTTGGCATGAACCCGGCTTGGCTTTTGCTGAGTACGTCCTGCTGTGTGAGGAAGGAGAGGATCCTCTTATTGATGATGCTGTTAAACAGTTTCCCCAGTGTGCTGCTGACACAGATTCCTCTGTAGTTTGCTGGATCATATCTGTCTCCATTCTTGTAGATGGGTGTTATGAGGCCTTCACTCCAGGCCTGAGGAAAGGAGCCCGCCCTCAGGATAAGGTTGAATAGTCTTGCAAGTGCCTCATGTATGTCCGGGGGGCTGTATTTGATCATCTCTGGCAGGATGCCATCGGTACCGCTAGCCTTCTTACATTTTATCAGCTTTGTTCTTTCTCTTATTTCCTGCACCGTGATTGGTGTATCCAGAGGGTTTTGAAAGTCCTTGATTGTCTCCTCCATGTCCTTCAGTTTTGCAGTTATTTGTTTTTGCTCCAGGGTTTGGGCATTTTCTGGGATGTCTTTGTAGAGGTTCCTGAAGTAGTGGAGCCAGATGTGGCCATTTTGGATATGAAGAGGGCTTTTTTTAGGCTTTGCACCGATATGGTTCCAGGTCTCCCAGAATGAGTTGTCTTGGAGGGAGTCCTCCAGCTGTTGGAGTTTGTGGGAGATGTGGCTCTGTTTTTTCTGCCTGAGGGTGTCTTTGTATTGTCTCTGTAGGTGGTCATGGGTTTCCCTTAGGTCTCGGTTGTTGGGGTCTCTGTGTTTTTGGTTAGAGGCTGCCCTTAGCGAATTACGTAGAGCCTTGCATTCACTGTCAAACCATTTTTGGGACTGTTTATTTGTGGATCTCTTGAAGTTGGTCTGCTTGAGGCCTGCTTGTACTGCCATGGTATGTAGGATGTTACTGAAGTCCTTCACTGCATGGCTGACACCTTGTTGGTTTGGTTCATATGGGTTGTTATAAAAGTTTGTCAGCAGTTCTTGGATTTTGGCAGTTTTGGTCATGTTGGTGTATTCGGTGGCAGACTGTTTGGGCCATTTGAGGGTGGTGGCAGCTTGTAGAGACCGGTCTGATGAGGCTGCTGTGTGGTTGGTTTGTCGGTGGATTTCAGGTACAGCAGGATTTGGCTGTGGTCTGACAGGTGTGTTTCAGGGGTGACTATGAGGGCATTGATGTTTATGGGATCTGTGTCTGTGACAGCATAATCTACCACACTGCTGCCTACGTGTGAGTTCATAGTGAATCTCCCAAGAGAGTCACCCCTGGTTCGCCCATTCATTATGTATAGGCCAAGGCTCCGACACAGGTTCAACAGGGCTTTCCCGCTTTTGTTTACTGTCTTGTCATAGCTGTTTCTTGCTGTCTGCATTGGTTCCTGGTAGTAGCTCTCTCCTCCAAGTATGTATGCGTTTCCCTCAGAGGTCAGATAGTCCTTCTCTGTGCCTGTTCTCGCATTGAGGTCTCCATAGATGAGTACTCTGCCCTGAGACTGGAAGTGGCTGGCTTCTCTTTGTAGGACCTCATAAATATCAGGTTTGTAGTAAGGGGACTCTGTTGGGGGGATATATGCTGCACACAGGTACATGTCAGACTGAGAGGTGAGGATGGAGCTGTTTATTTTGATCCAGATGTGGCTGTCTCCTCGTTTGATAGCTTTAATGTGCTCTGTAAGCTCCTCCTTGTACCAGATTAGTATGCCTCCTGAACGACGACCCTGTTTAACGTTCTTGTTTTTCTGTGAAGATACAGAGAATTCCCTGTATCCCATGGGTGCAAGAGATTCATCCTCTGCCCGGGTCCATGTCTCCAGGAGGATTTGAATATCAATGTTTTCAAGTCTCTTTTTAAAGTCTGGATCATTTGTTTTGCATCCAAAAGCTGAGGCATTCAGCCCTTGAATGTTCCAGCTACTGATAATGAGTGATGTCATTTTAGGTCTGTATACCTTGTAATGAGCAGGGATTGTCATAGGACTCAATATTTTCGGGGTGTCGCATCAGTATACTATATAAAGTGCTACACAAAGTCCTGATTTCCGCCGTGTTTCTGTCCTCCCTTGTTCCGTGTTGCCATTGTGGGTCAGGCGGTTTCCTCCGCATTTGTTGTGTTTGTGGCGGCTCTCTTTGGTAACACTTTATTGGAGTTTGCCATCTGTGTGTTGGATTAGGTCTATCTTGGGGTCTCTGAGGTCTATCAAGTACCATGTCCTTAAACTCCTTTGCAAGGAGGCTGACTCCTTGTTTGCTAAGGTGCTTGTTGTTGTACAGGTGGTGAGCTGAGATTGTAGGGTGCTGTGCCAGTTGTATGCCTGGTGAGGATCTGAGACTGGAGGTCAGCTTTGCATTGATTTGTTGGATTGTCTGGTGAGAGATATCTTTTCTTGGGAGCAGGGAAGAGAGGATAATCTTTGTATTGGGGAATTTCAGCTGTGCCCTTTTTGCAATTTGTGACAGTTTGTCTGTGATGGTTTCTTGGTCTATGGTGTTTTGTTTAATGTCATTGGTCCCGGTGTGCAGGATGAGATGTTTTGGGTCAGTGAAATGAGGCTCATTAATGACCCCTGCTACTTGTTCAATAGTTGAGCAGGTGATTTTAATGACATTCTTCCCTGGAAAGAGTCTCTTTATGTCCAGGTATGTCCCATTAGAGTCTATAATCAGCACAATGTCAGGACTGCGAGGTCTATAGGAGCCATTTGCTTGGTGTTTAGGCTTAAGCTCTGGAGTGTTGGGTGGGGCAGTCTTGGCAGCATTTGGGGAGGGGTCTTGCTGGCAGTGGCTGGGCTCTGAGGTGTTGGGTGGGCATGTGTTGGTAGCATTTGGGGAGGGGTCTGGCTGGCTGTGGTGGTCTTTGGTGTTTACTGTATCTTGTGTGTGGTGTACAGTGCAGTCCTCAATCAGCGCACGACTTGTGGGAACCTTTGTACATTTTGTTGTCACCTCTTCTTTTGGCTGATTTAATATCTGTATTTTCCGGATCTCCTCCTTAAGCTGTGAATTCTCCTCCTGCAGTTGTTGAAGAGATGCTTTGATTTCACACAGAGCTTCAGTGTGCTCAGATTTCAGCCTGGCTAGTTCTTCTCTCAGTTGGTCATTTGCATTTTTCACACCTTGGCTTCTTTGATATTGTTCTCTGAAGAGGGTGAAGTCTATCTCTAGATTAGACAAACAATCTCTGAGGGTCTCCAGGGAGGGGTGTGATTGAGAGTCTCTGGGGGGCAGTTTTTCTCCCTGTTTTGTAGTTTGATCCTCACATTTTTGTGTAGCAGGGTTATTTATGGTTTTATAGTTTTCTGCTTTCTCTCTGATATGGGGAAATAGCTTCTCAAATTCCTCCAGTCTGCATTTAGCACCTTGGATCAAGATGGTTCCACTGTTATAAACACTGATGGTTAATGCTGTCTGCTGGGGGGAGTCATCATCCTGAGTTCTGATTTGCCTGCCTGTGTCCCCATCCTGGTTGATGTCCACAATTGTAATATCTTTGTAGTGTTCACATATTGCCTTGTGCCATGCGAGGATATGTTCTGTATATAATATTAAATTAGTTATGCTCCCTAGTTTGTTATAATCTGCACATAGAGTTTCTGTATTGGCTTTCAGTATTGCCTTCTTAATTGGCTTCCTTTGATCTTTGTTTGTTCCTTGTGGATATGTTATCCTTAGGATTCCTGACCTCCTGCTGGCTCTGCCTTCTGTCTCTGAGGCTTCAGTCTTGTCTATGCTGCTTTGCCTTTGCCTTTGCATTATCACAGTACTTTTCTTATTTTATATCTTTGTCTTTCTATTATAATGTATTGACAAGTTTATGCAGTTTATGCAGCTGTATGGCAGAAAGCCCTTACCTTGGAGAGGGCTTGTGTTCTGTTCCTCTGGATTTCTGTTATTTCTCTGAGGGCAGGGCAGGGGTCTCTTCAGCAGTCTGCTTGTTGTTACTCCATAAGCTTGTTTCTTTTATTTTGTCTGGATGTCCTTGTTTAAAATTGTTTAGTCCATGTCTTTAGTTTTTCATTCTGTCTGTATGTCTGTTCCTTGCTTTTGTGATGTCCTTCAATTTGCTCATTACAAGGTATAAGTTGTATAGAATCAGGAGCTCATCTTCAGTGCTGCTTACTCTCTCTCTCCTGCAAAATCCACTCTACACACCTACCTATCTAACCTATACTGGGGGCAGCTACCTATCTAACCTATACTGGGGGCAGCTATCTAATCTATACTGGGGGCAGCTACCTATCTAACCTATACTGGGGGGCACCTACCTATCTAACCTATACTGGGGGCAGCTACCTATCTAATCTATACTGGGGGCAGCTACCTATCTAACCTATACTGGGGGGCACCTACCTATCTAACCTATACTGGGGGCAGCTACCTATCTAACCTATACTGGGGGCAGCTATCTAATCTATACTGGGGGCAGCTACCTATCTAACCTATACTGGGGGGCAGCTACCTATCTAATCTACACTGGGGGCAGTTACCTATCTAATCTATACAGGGGGGCACCTACCTATCTAATCTATACTGGGGGGCAGCTACTTATCTAATCTATACTGGGGGCACCTACCTATCTAACCTATACTGGGGGCCCCTACCTATCTAACCTATACTGGGGGCAGCTACCTATCTAATCTATACTGGGGGCATCTACCTATCTAATCTATACTGGGGCAGCTACCTATCTAACCTATGTTGCAGGTTCCTATCTATCTAACCTGTACTGGGGGCACCTACCTATCTACCTACACACTACTAAGCCCCCCCCCCATTAGTGTATGTGTGTGGTGCGCTCACACCCGAGGAGGATGAATGGGGGGGGGGCACCAAAATCTGGTTCGCTCAGGGCGCTGTGAAACCTAAGGCCGGCCCTGCCATCAACCTTCCACATCCTAGCTGACACTGTTCTGGGGAAGGGAGAATTGGTAGCTTTGTTGTATATGCTCCAAATATAGTGAGATTTATTTCCCCCCAAAATAGCTTCTACCACATTAAAGCCACTGCATGTTATTTGGCTCTGCCTTTAAATGCAAATGAAAACAACCATTGCTACGCGGTATTTGAGCTCACTGCTTAATTCTGGATTTTGGATTTTTAAATAAATCCTTAACTATATATGTACAACATTTCAAGCCTATCTAAAGTAATAACAAAACCTAACATGAGTGATGCATGGTAGTTCACCACTGCCCCCAGCACTTACTGCCCACAGCAGAAATTCCATAGATAGGATAGGCCAGTCTGATATTCACCACAAGGACATCTCTCCTCCACATCACCAGCTTCTCCTAACCTTCATACAATACAGTTAGGCCTTATGGTCCAACCACCAAAAATACAGTATATATGATCCAAAACTCCCAACTTATCTGAAATGAGAAAGAGGGACACCTCCCTGGCACACCTCTAATCATAATCTAATCACCCCTAGTCACTCTGACCCTTTCTATCATCATTTATTTTCCTTTGTATTAGGATGTAAAAATAATAAATATATTAGTTTTAAAGGATGGGAATAAAGTTAATTACAGTAAAAATTGTTTAATTTCAGTAGAAAAATACAGAGATTTGCATAGATCTGTACATCAGTCCTGAAAAAGGGACAAAGGAATAAAAAAAAAAAAAAGAAAGAGGGATGTAATCCCCCCTCTGAAAAAGGGTGATTTGGGGGCTATGGGGATCTACTGTCAGAAAAACAAGCAAATGACGTGGTCCTGATGGGAGGAAGGAAGTGCATATGATGGATGTATACCAGCTAAAGAGCTATATAGACCACCTGCTACTGGAATGTGCAAATAAGCAACACATTCATTAGTCTAAAATAGCATAGTAACATTCCACAGCGCTAGGATATTCAGTTCTCTTTAAACACTTACTGACAAGCTGACGCATTAAAACGTCCTATTAGAGCTCCAGGACGTTTTAATGTGTCGCTCACTCCCACCGCTGCTGTGCATGTGTGCGCGCCTCCCCGCCACCGTAAAGAGTTGCCTTAGGGACTAAGCTTTTATTTTATGAGGGTATATTACTATTACTTTACTACATAGGGGTTTGTAATTATGGATCGGTCAAAAAAAAAAAAAAAGAAATATTACACCTACTGTATATTTCCCAATAATATATTGTCACCATACATTGTCATAGGGACATAATTTAAATGGTCTTATAATTGGGACAAATGGGCAAATACAATTTGTGGGTTTTATCCACAGGATAATGTTTTATTTTAAAACGATAATGGCCAAAACCTAAGAAATAATGTTTTCCATTTTTTTCCCATTAAAACGCATTTAGAATAAAAAAATTCTTAGCAAAATGTACAACCCACAGAAAGCCTAATTGGTAGCAAAAAAAAAAAAAAAAAACAAGGTATAGATCATTTAGTTGCAATAAATAGTAAAAGTTATTGGTGAATAAAAGGGCAGAGCACGGACAGGTGAAAATTGCTCTTGTCCGTTAGGGTAAAAAAACTGCTATGGGGTGAAGTGGTTAATAAGTATAAAAAAGGGATAAATGAAACACTAGTCATTACAATTGTAACTCCATATGGGCATACACATACACTAAAACTTAAACTAAAACAAAGGCGGATGCAACCTTGGCCCAGGGCGATCAGGAATACTACCGATATACCAGTTAGGCACAAGGCTTTTAAATAAATGAATAGATAAGGGATTAAAGGGGAAATCCTTTTTGCATCAAGGTTTAGACATAGTAGCATAATGGGAGTTCGTTATTGCATTATATGTGCTGACACTCACTACAAGTCCTGCAAGTCACTGAAGTGGGTGTGTGATTGGGTTGAGCGTATGTGTAGAAGCATATAGAGTTACAACTGTAATGAGAGAGTTAAGCAGGCCATACACTGGCCCGATTTGCGCCCGTTTCGACAGCAGATTCGATCACTGGGATCGAATCTGCTGCCAATCGTTCACGCTACACGCCGAATTTCGATCCATTTCGTCCGATCCCGTCGATCGTGCCGTGCGGAAAATAACCGTCGATCGCCCGCGGGTAAAGAGCGCATCGCTAGCGGCGTTCGAGTGCCCGACGACCGACGCAATAGAGCCCGCATACATTACCTGCTCCGCCGGCGCGACTGCAGTCTCCCGGTCACCGCTGCTCCGTCTGCGCTCTGGTCTCCAGGTCCGGCATGCCTCACTTCTTCTAGCCCGGCAGGAAGTTTAAACAGTAGAGCGCCCTCTACTGTTTAAACTTCCTGCCGGGCTAGAAGAAGTGAGGCATGCCGGATCTGGAGACCAGAGCGCAGACGGAGCAGCGGTGACCGGGAGACTGCAGTCGCGCCGGCGGAGCAGGTAATGTATGCGGGCGGGCGGGGGCAGCAGCAGCAGTACCACCACAACAGATTGTGAACGGTTTCAGGCTGAAATCGGTTCACAATCTGTTTGCTGTAAAGGTAGCCATACGATCCCTCTCTGATCAGATTCGATCAGAGAGGGATCTATCTGTTGGTCGAATCTGATGGCAAATCGACCAGTGTATGGCCACCTTAAGGGTGAGATAAATGTGTTTTTGTACTTTTTGCATGGTATGAGCACAGGGATCAAAAAACAACATAAGTGAACCCTACAACTGTGGCAGCATTACTCACATGTGAACATTTGCTGAGTGACTCTTTCTCATAGGAACCACTTGATCCTATTACTATTTGTATTAGTTTTTATCTTTACTGTTGTTCATGCTGCTTTTCTCTTTTGTTTTATTTACAATCTTACTCTTGTTTCTCTAATTATATAAGAAATGAGTGGTATGTGATTACGTTTCAATATCATGTTTATATTGCCAAAATCCACTCAATAAGTTTTGAAAACAAAACACTATAGTAACATATAGTAGGGTTTCTTAACATTATGAAAAAGCCATTTGTCAAGCATGTCCCATAACGGATTTGCACGGTGTTCAGATACATCCCTGTGCACCAGGTAACCCTATAAGCGGCTTATCACCTGTTCATACTATTCATTAGCATACATTTACACTTACCCTAAAGGGTTACTCCCGCCATAATTTCTCAAAGCTCTCACAAACTGCAATGCACCTTGGTTTTGTGTGTTATCTGCTTTGGGGATTTCTAATGTTTACTTTTGAATTCTTGAAAATACAGTATAAAGCAAATAAAAAATTTAAAGGAAGAACATTTTCACTAATACAATCCAAAGAATAATGAAGTAAATATTGTGTTTTACAACAAGGCTTGGAGAGTGAGTTTCTAGGTTCATTCATTTGGAGCATGTTTAGTCTGTGCAGAATTATAAATGTCACTGGAAAGACTCTCATTCATACTGCAAAACCCCTGAGTCACATCATCAACGTATACCGGATAAAGATGACTGCGTAGGGCTTACATAATCCTATTAAACCAGACACACATTTTATCCCGGATTATGTTGCACACGCTAGAGGTAAGCAAGCACTTTCTGTGTCTTGACAGATAAAATAATAGGATTAAGATTTCTTACATACATAGGCTTCTTGCTACACTCCCACAGTAGCCACAAATGCTTTATAAGAGGGGACCAGAGTCATCTTAAAAATGTTACTGTAAAATAAGAGTTTTTCAAATAGGCTTTTTTTTTGCCTTTGACTTTGAGTAGGAAAGCTTTGAAGGTTGCCATGGTGACCTCTATACAGTACTGTCTGGGGGGATTATTTTCCTCAGTCAGTGACCTCTCACCTCTGGCTCCAAACTCCAGAGTAACCAGTACAGACAGGTCTGAAGGAGAGGAGAGAGTACAGCAGCCAAGGGAAACTCGATTTCTACCATAAAAACGTCCACGGGTAAAACAAAATACAACATTCTGCCTATAAAATTGAAATGTATGCAAATACACTCCTTCACTATAGTAAGATGTACTGTATTGAATTATACCCACAAATTACTGTTTTTCAGAACTGTCAATGCAAAGTGCTACATAAATTGCCTATCAAAGTGATTATGCATCTCTTTGGGGGCCCAAGCGATTAGCTTTAAAGAGACACTGAAGCAAAAAAAAACAAAAAAAAAAAAACGGATAATTACTAGAACATTAATAGTAAAGAAAATATGCACATATTTTTATTTTCAGTTATATAGTGGTTGTTTAGTTTTTTTCTATAACATTGCATCATTCTCTAATATTTACAGTTTACACACTACTCAGCATTCTAAATTATTTTACAGAGCAGGCCAGTGAACTTTTGAACCCTTCTCTCGTTAGAAAAAGAAAATACAATGACTGACAGTTGAGGTAACAAGCTTCAGAAGACAGAGCCCTCTGCGACTTTTAAAGTCGTGGAGTTTAATGGCCCTTTTGCATAGATAACAACTGGCGTTTCTTAACTCTTCCTATGCTGGAAACAATATTAGACTTCTGTCTCTGCTCCTAATGTTTTATTTCTTAGCTGTATTACACATACAAATCATTATCATAATTTTTATTCGCTTCAGTGTCTCTGTAACCATTTAATGGCATTCTAATGTATTAAAACGTCATGTTTTAGCCTGTTAACGGCAACATGACGTTTTAATAAGTCGCGCGTTCCCGCCGCAACTCTGCACGTGTGCGCGCCGCTCCCGCCGCTGTTTCCATCGGGTTTCCGAGCGATTGGGGAAGAGGAGCGAGTAGTCCTCTACCCAATCGCAATGCCTGGAATGAATGGACGTGACCGCGATCAGCGGCCACGTCCATTCATAAAACAGGAAGCGGTCACATTGTATTTAAATGTAGAAAAAAAAAAAGTGAACATTTCCTATAACGGGATAGTGTTCACGAGCGCCATCTTGTGGCCAAAAAGTAAAATTACACATACAGACACATACATACTTACACAATACTAATTAATTTAAAAACTTGCATTACCAAAGCCCCCCCCCCCAATAAAAAAAAAATACTTCTAAAAAAAAAATCAGTTAAAAAACAATACATAAATAGTTGCCTTAGGGGCTCAGCTTTTTTAATCTATATTTTATGATGGAAAATTACTTTTACTTTACTACATAGGGGCTTGTAACTATGGACCGGACAAAAGAAAAACAAAACAGAAAAATAACACCTATATTTCAAAATAATATATTGTCGACATACATTGTGATAGAGACATAATTTAAACGGTTTAATAATCGTGACAACTGGGCAAATAAAATGTGTTTTTTATCCACAGGAGAACGTTTACGGTAATTTTAAAACTATAGAGGCCGAAAACTGAGAAATAATGATTTTTGTAATTCATTATTTTCTTATCTTTCCCATTAAAACACATTTAGAATAAAATAATTCTTAGCAAAATGTACTACCCACAGAAAACCTAATTGGTGGCGAAAAAACGAGGTATAGATCATTTTCTTGTGATAAGTAGTAATAAAGTTATTAGGGAATAAAAGGGAGGAGCACTGACGGGTGAAAATTGCTCTGGTCCGTTAGGGTAAAAACACTTGAGGGTGAACTGGTTAGATAAAACTTTAATATACATACTAGGCCTCTTTATTTCCTTCTTCCATCATTGGCCCCTCCCCTAAAGGAAGAGATCACAGGTGCTTCTCTGATTGGTCATAGAGAAGCACCTATGACCTTTTCCTTTAGGGGGCAGCAGGGCTACAGACAGAAGAAGGATGCCTGGAAGCGCTGTACATGTTAATTACGATTCCTAGTGGGGCCAAGGCCTTAGACTGTTTCCCTCCGCTGCTTACATCTCTCTGACACTGCAGCTGTCCTTGGCCGGTTTTAGTGCTCCATATCTCTTAAGTATAGAGCACTTTAGGTGGCCTAATGTAAATCCTGCACTCGGGCCCAGAGTTCGTAAGCTAAACTACTACTCAAATCATCCTTTCTTGGTACGGGACATATAACAGCAGGCAGGCTCATTGTTTTTGGCCTTACACTTTTCCTCATTTGCCTCTGGTGGGCACCTGAGGAAGGGTGTAAGGCCTGAAACATTGTGCCTTCCACTATATAATCTGTCACATACCAATAAAAGGTGATTTGATGTTGAGCTCCAGTTTATGATCTTGGTCTTCAGTATTGGTCTCTTTAAAGCACACCTGAAAGGAGAATTATATGAAGGGTGCCATATCCATTTCCTTTTAAACAATATCAGTTGCCTGGCAGCCCTGCCGATCTATTTGACTGCAGTAGTCACACTAGTCTGAATCACACCAGAAACAAGCATGCAGCCAATTTTATCAGATCTGACAATAATACAGGAAACACCTGATCTGGTACACACCATGCAATTTCCCATTAGGTGGGACAAATCGATAATTTCCTGAGAGGTCTGGTGTGATTTCCGATTGTTTTTCTGATTGATTTCCTGATCACTTCAGTATAAAAATGTTTCAAAAAATAATTGGAAATCAGATTGGACCAATTGGAAAGTATTGTTTCAACCCATCCATCTGATGGGAAATTGCATGGTGTGTACCAGGCATATGAGAGGCAAATGATCAGCAGGGTAGCCAGGTAACTGGGATTGTTTAAAAGGAAATAAATATGGCTGCCTCCATATCCCTCTCACATCAGTTGTCCTTTAAGAAAGGACTGTGGTGGTGATTGTGGTGGTTGTGTTGCAAAAGCAAGAGCGGCATATCCTTATGCCTAAGGTCAGCATTAGGCTGGTCCCACTTGTGCTTTCCCGCAGAGCATCCTTTTCAGCCAGCAGCTAAGGGTGCTCTCCAGATATTCTGTAGGTGCTTCTCACTTTCTTATAGCGTGAGCTTTTAGTTGGCAACTTCTGAAAACAGTCATTCACCACTGCACTCACTTTGCTTCTCTCCACCTCATAATGCTGGACCAACTAGTTTACGGTTTATCCACCTCTGCTACTTTGCCTCTGACCAAAAGAGAAGTCACTGAGGTCAAACTGAGACTTCCTGTGGCTTACATATTGAAAATGCACCTCAATTCTTCCTACTGGCTATTGACTTCCACTACTGACAATAAGACAAAGACAGGGCCATTTGTGACCAATTTGCTACCCCAAGCTCAACAAAATTCAAGAGAGATGAATGAAAGCAGAATGTACACATGATTTGTTGGTAAAAGGGTAAAAAGCAGGAGAGACCTAAACTTCTCCTTGTTTGGATATTAAAAGTCTTGCACAAGGTGCCTCGTTTGCCTAATTTCCTTACTTCATAGAAAAAAGGATGAACAAACTTTAGTCTAGCCATACACATGAAAATTTATCAGGTCAATTTCATCACTTAGATTAAATCCCCCAGTAAAACTATTGCTTCCAATCAATCAATTTTCAATCAATTCTGGGCAGTTAATTGAAACGGTGATCGGGCATGTTAGGAAATCTCAGGCAAATAGGCACGGGATCAGAAGCTGCACAGTAATTCAATGCAATGCACAGTCAATGCTAGTGGTACAAGATAAAGTGCAGCCCACACCTTGAGTGGTAAATATGCACATCTACTCCTTCCATCCTGTTCTAGGGGAGCTTTAGGGGCACCTGCTGGTTGGCTGGGGCCCTGGGGCAGCTGCCCCAAATCCCTCTGTTGTAGATACAGCTCTCTCTGGGGATCAACAATATATTGATAATAAGCAGCACTTTCCATTTCATAACGAGGCTTAGTTTAAAAAAAAAAAAAAAGTATTAGATTGCTTTGCTTCCTGTTTGTTCGTATAACCAAATCAGAAAAGAAAAAAAACAACAAAAACTTTTGGGTGCAGTTTGAGGTGCCAATATGTACTGCTTCAACCATTCAAATGATGTCCTTGTCTTGCAGTCTGTCCGAGTTCTCCCATACCCAGTCGCACTCCCCACCACACAGATGGAAAAGCTGTTTGCTTGCCATCACAGTCGCAGACAAAAATAAATGACTGAAGCAAAATTGCAGAGTAAAATTTTATCTGCATAAAACAAAAGCTAGTTGAAAGAGGCGCATGCGCGAGTCACCCAGGATGGACGCATAGAGAGTGAGCTCCGTCCGCCGCCGCTACATACCGCTGCCTCCACCGCTCCCACAGCTACAAAGACGGGCGCTTCTGCGCTAGACGACCTCCGCACGCCCCCCAGCACCATATGGCCACCAAAGGAGCCCAGAAAAGCGCCGCAACAACGGGCGCCATGGAAAAATTCCTCCGCCCCCCGTCCAGCCAAGATGGCGCCGACCACGCAGATCTCCCAGGCCTAACTCCGGCTGACCAGGCGAGTACAGGGGGGAACACACAGCTTCTAACAGCTGCGCTTCTAGAGCAAACGCTGGACAAACACTACCATAGCCTCCACAACTCCCTGCAAAACACTATCCTCACTGCAGTACAAGAGCTCCGTACTGACATATCAGGGCTGGGGGAGCGTACACAGGCCTTAGAAGACAAGATGGACGCTTTAGCCACAAAACAAGCTGACTTATCTGAAGAGCAGCAACTTATGCAAACTGACATAAAATCCATTCGTACAGCACAGGAGGACATGGAGAATAGAGAGAGGAGACAAAATGTACGCATCAAAGGGGTCTCTATGTCCCTGAAGAATGAACATATTGAGACCTATCTCAAAGAACTCTTTCACTCACTACTCCCTGACATGGCTGACGAAATGTGGAGAATAGACAGAGCCCACAGATCCTTAGGGGAACGCCGACCTGGTGCCCAGAGACCAAAGGACATTATTGCTAGACTTCATTACTATGAGGCTAAGGATGCCCTTCTCAAAGCCCTCAGAAACAAATCTACTATCTCATTTAAAGGGGACGACATTGCCATCTATAACGATCTGTCTCTAATAACTTTGGCAAAACGCAGGGCTCTCAAACCGGTCACACAACTGCTCAGAGAAGCTGGAATTTTATACAAATGGGGATTCCCCTTTCGCTTAATAGTAAACAAACAAGGCCTGATTTTGACTCTGTCTGATTTTGATGATGCCCCCATGTTTCTCAAACAGCTAGGCCTTAAACTACCTGCTACTTCCACTGTCTTATCTCGCTCTTCACCTATGTCTTCCCCCCCAAGAAAGGTACGGCACATTTCTGAATGGACTAAACTCCCTATCCGCAGCATCACTTTCCCAGACAACACAAATGATATGGAAGACCAACCGTCAGGGGTGTGAAATGTCGTTCTTACTGCTCCTCGCTAGGACATCATCTTGGAATTATCTGAACCTCCTGTTCTTTATTTTGACGCAATGACTTATCAAGCACTTTACTCTTTTTACCGACACTACACGGCTGCAGCAGACGGCAGACAATGACTCTCCCTATTATCTCCTAACACCACGGATTATGTGGTTCACCATCTATTTCTTCCTGGGACTTCTCATGTACCTCAGGGGGACCAATCCTCGATTTGCCTGGCTGCCTCGGCAGGCAGTCAACCTGAGGCGGTCTCCATACAGGCAACAGTTTTATGCTGCCCCTAAAGTTAGCCACCAGATTAAGGGTGGCACAATTTCTTGGTACTACGCATATTCTATGCTATCTGAATCTCTCATTATTGTTATTGTTTGGTTTCTTTTATGTGTTTTTTTTCAGGTTAGAATGGTTTGTCCTCCAGCCATATTTGCGCACCCAACCCAAGCTAGACCATGGTTAATATTATGACACTAAATACCAAAGGCCTAAACACACCCCAGAAGAGGTTTTCTCTCTGTCGAGACTTAAAAAGGATGAACATTGATCTAGCTTTCCTACAGGAGACTCATCTATGTAAAAAAGACCAACCTCGCCTTTATGATAGACTATTTTCTGGGATGTGTTTGGCCTCGGGTCCTAAGAAGAAGGCGGGAGTAGCTATCATCTATAAAAAGACATTTCCATTGCAGATCACCAAAACTGTCCCTGATCCCAAAGGCCATTATTTAATCATTGTAGGCACCATATTTGGGAAATCCGTTACGCTAGCTAACGTATATGTTCCTAATCAAAATCAAATATCATTTCTAACCACTTTCTTTAGAAAATTATCCAAACTTACCACGGGCACTCTATTGCTAGGAGGAGATTTTAATCTAGCTTTCTCAGACCTCAAAGATAGACATACTCCCTTGAACAGGATTACCAAATCTCCACATAGCCGCAACTCCCGTAAATTCAGAATACTTCTAAGACAACATAGGCTCCTGGACCTATGGCGAATCTCTAACCCCACCTCCATAGAATATACCTTCTTCTCCCCCCCCCATGCATCCCACTCCCGCTTAGATTATTTGTTCACCACAGCAACCACTATACCCCTACTAAAAAAAGCTGAAATACAACCGATTGCTTGGTCAGACCATCAAGCGGTCAGTGTTGAGATTGACTTATTTTCTCGTCCCCACAAGCCAAACTTCTGGAGACTAAATGAAACCCTACTACAGGACAAAAACCTCCTCTCCAAATTTTCTGAAGAACTGCAATCATACTTTGACATTAATGATGGATCCGTCTCATCCTTTGGAACATTATGGGAAGCACACAAAGCTTTTATTAGGGGGTCATTTATCTCAGAAGCTACTAAGCGCAAAAAAATGTCCTGCTCTAAACTTCTAACTCTCCACTCGAAACTTAAACAAGCACAAACTGCATATAGAGATGACCCCTCTCAATTACATTATTCAGCTATGCAGGCCATTAAACACGAAATACAGACAATCCAATCTGTACAACTAGAAAAAAGCCTGAGATGGACTAGACAACTTTTCTTCGAACGAGGTAATAAGCCACATACTATTCTAGCACGTAAATTAAACCCAAAATCACCCCAAACATCCCTATATTCTATAAAAGACCCTCAAGGAACCATACATTATCATCCCCAAAAAATCGCCCAAATTTTTACGGACTATTACCGACAACTCTATAATCTCCCTCAGCCTTCCTGCCCCTCTACACACCTATCCAAGATTGATGAGTTCCTAAACCAACTATCCCTACCAAAGTTAACCGAAGAAAATATTAAACTCCTAAACTCCCCCATAACAAATGAAGAGATTCTGGAGGTAATTAAACTTTTACCTTCTTCTAAAGCCCCTGGACCAGACGGTCTACCATACTCCTACTATAAAAAATTTCAAAGTATCCTCTCTCCCTACCTGACCCAGCTTGCTAATACATTTATGGATAACCGATCAGCCCCTACTTCTTTTTTAAACTCCCTTATTACAATGATACCCAAAGAAGGGAAAGATCCACAACTTCCACAAAGTTTCCGCCCCATTTCTCTACTTAATGCAGATCTTAAAATTATCACTAAAGTAATGGCCAATCGCCTGAATCCTATATTAACTTCTCTGATCAATAATGACCAGGTAGGCTTCATAATCGGACGCCAAGCTGGCGATAACACCAGAAAGGCAGTAAACCTTATAGAATTGATGAACAGATCCAATCAGCCTTCTCTGCTCCTCAGTTTGGACGCACAGAAGGCCTTTGATAGGTTATCATGGCCATTTTTGTTCAGAGTTCTGGAACATCAAGGATTCAGGGGACCCTTTCTTAACATGCTTCATTTCCTATACTCTTCCCCATCCACTTCAGTCAAACTTTCCTTCGCATCTCCGGCCCATTTTCCAATTCTTAATGGCACACGCCAGGGATGCCCACTCTCCCCCCTCTTATTTGCTCTCAGTATTGAACCCCTGGCGTGTGCCATAAGACAAAACCGTGACATTACAGGAGTTAAACAAAGATCTCAAGAATATAAGATCTCCCTATTTGCAGACGACATCCTACTAACTCTGACCCAACCTCTCACTTCACTTCCCATATTGCACTCGATATTGAAAGACTTTGAATCCATCTCAGGCTTTAAACTCAATCAAGAAAAAACGGAAGCCCTCCCTATTAAAATCCCACAAACATTGCTAATTACTCTACAACAATCTTTCCACTACAATTGGAGGAAACATAACATTAAATACCTGGGTATTTTTCTAACCCATACCTACTCTACCCTTTATAAAGCAAACTTCCCATCCCTCATACAATCCATCCTACAAGACCTCCACAAATGGACAGCCTATAAAATTTCCTGGATAGGTAGAATCTATTCCCTTAAAATGAATATACTGCCCCGTCTACTATACTTATTTGAGACTTTACCTGTCCAAGTTCCACCTTCGCAATTCAAACTACTACAACGTGCTTTTTTAAAGTTTGTATGGAACAACTCTCGCCCCAGAACAAATGCCTCGATTCTAATGACATCCCGGGAACAGGGAGGACTAGGACTACCTAATCTAAAGCTTTACTACCAGGCCGCTCATCTGAGACAAATACCTGAGTGGTCCAACCTAAATGTATACACCAAATGGGGTCTCATTGAAGCGATGAGCATTTATCCCGTCTCATTACCAGCTTTGATTTGGCCTCAGATCCCTCCTAAAATCTCATTGACTCAATTACTTCCCACTATGAAATTTACCCTACAAATTTGGCGGTCAACCGTAAAAACAGCTCACCTCAGATCCCCATGTCCCCATTATATCCCATATTGGGAAATCCGGCCTTCACTCCTGGAGTGTCAGAGGAATTCATGGGCAGATGGTACAGCCTCAAATACACTAATTTTATGGAATGGGTGGACTCATCCTCTGGAAAAATCTTAACTAAAGAAAAACTAGGAGAGAAAATACGACTAAGTACTAAAATCATTATGGAATACAACCAAATCCACCATTTCCTGAGGTCTACTTCTAAGGGAATTAACCCACCACACAATTACACTCCTTTTGAACACCTATGCAAAATCAAAGGACATCAGAAGGGTCTTATCTCTTCGATCTATAGGTTACTTCTGGACAAATCTGGTACTATTAAACCTAACCACATATACATGTCCAAATGGGAACAGGCTCTGGGTCATCTTATAAGCATAGAGGACTGGCTCTCTATATGGGAAAATGCTAGACTCACATCCATGTGCACACATGTTAAGGAAAATATTTATAAGATACTATTCCGGTGGTATAAAACTCCTGAGGTACTGTCCAAAATCTACCCTGAAGTCACCAATAAATGCTGGAGGGGATGTGATCAATTAGGCACTCTGGAACACATATTCTGGCATTGCCCTATAGTACAACCTCTATGGGCTGATATACAAGCTTTAATATGGAAAGTAACAGGAACCTTAATTCCCATGGACCCCATATATATGTTACTGGGTAAACCTGTTCCCAAAACAAAAAAAAGCCTCATGAGATTAATCACATATATCTTAACCGCCACTAGACTGTCCCTAGCCTCATATTGGCGCAATACCTCTATCCCTAGAATGTCTGAAATTATTGCTAAAATTAATTGGACCAAGCTGATGGAATCTCTGACAGCTAGACTCCGGGATACAGAACCCAGGCACGCTAAAATATGGGATCCATGGGAAACCTACTTTTTGAATTATGAACCCCCATGATGCAACAATACGCTGGGTACTATAAATCCTACACAACCAGGACTTAGGGCCAACTTTGAAATAATGCTATGATTGTAACAAAAGTGATCTGCACCCCGCTTCTCTTTTCTGGGACCCGATTCTTTAACTCTATAGAATACATCCATATCTAAGAGGACAAACCTAATAGTACTGTATTTCTTGCCCTCTGTCCCTTACCTACCCCTCCCCTCCACCCATGATCCCCTTTCCTTTTCGCCCACTCCCCATCCCCCCTCCTAGTTCTCTCTCCGTTTAATGTTATATTATTAACAGTAATATGGTTTATATGATGTTATTCAACAATAATACTAAAATTCCCTCTGCAATGTACCTTAGTCATGGAACCTGATATTATGCTAGAAGAAGAGGATTAGATTTGAGCTTTTAACGTGCTTACTTGTGAATACATCTTGTTCTGAATGTATATGCTATGCAAATTTATTCAAATAAAATTTGTGTTAAACAAAAAAAAAAAAAGCTAGTTACCCGGAGACAGAGAACTGTAATTTACTTCAACAACATTGTTTAATCAAACAAACATTAAGCAGCTTCAGGCCCTGTTCACAGTGGTCAGTTGTGTTGCAGAATAATTTGGCTTGTCAACTCACTGCCCATACAATTCTATGGGGCTGTTCACAATACTGCGTTGTAAAGGCTCTTTCACACTAGAGGCTGCGGTAGAAAAGGCTGAAAGTCAGCCTTTTGCTTAACGCCAATACATAGTGTTTTCAAAGCGTTTTCAAAGCGTTTTGAAAGAGTTTTACAGCTCATATGAAAACGTCCTTTTTTTCTTCTATAAAAATAAGTGAACAAGATAGCTGTAAAACGCTTTGAAAAGGCTTTGAAACGCTGAAGTTGGCGTTTTCCATTGACTATCATTGGAACGCCAACAGCCAACTTCGGCTGTTAACAGCCCTGAAAAAGCTCCTGGGAGCGTTGAAACGCAACGCTCCAAAACGCCGAGTTAGATGTGAAAGGTAAAATGAAAGTCTATGGACTTTCTTTTACCTAGCAAAACGCCAACTTCGGCCGTGGCATTAAAACGCCGAAAAATCCCTCTGGTGTGAAAGGGCCCTAACTGATCGGGTTATTCTAATTCGCTACATGCAGGCTTTATATTAAAGTTTATGGGCTTCATCCATTAACCTGCGCTTAAGTTGAGCAGCGCGAGTTAAAATTTCAGCACGCGCGGTAGTGCTGCGTATCGTGCGTCGGTAACTTAAACACACTCCTTTTAAATAGCGGCTGCTCCGCTAATCCTGCCCTGAGCCCCATCGGGTCCTGCAGCTTTTTAGAATGCGATTCCCGCACTTTGATTGGCCTATATTAATCTGCTCTGCTTTATCAGCACAGCTTAATGAATCAAGCCCTATGTCTGGTCTCCATAGCAGTTCACACTCATTACAACGCATTAGAATGCGTGCATTATGCAACTGACCACTGTAAACCTAGCCTCAATCAAATACATGTTTTAGAAATTCATTCTTACCATTCCAATGCATTTTCTTAAAATACTCCAAATACTGAAATCATTTCTGGAAAACATCGGAGATGGTAAACTTGTTCTGAGGAAACAAATATAGATCATTTTGAGTATTCCAGAAAAAAGGAGAATATCTTGACAGAATGAAGTGTGCTAAAATGGTCTTGTAATGCTGTGAGAGTATATGCCTGGCAAAATGATTCAGTTACAGAGAAAAATATATCAACATGTCACAAACCGTTCATATAATTATATAGAAAACTGACATTTACCGTATCTAGTTATTGATTCATACAGTGTTCTCCTCCAAGATACTACACAATGAACGGGACATGGTTTATGCAGGTCACACATTTTATCATCAGTAGTATAAAACACTATCCACAATGGCCTGGCTGAGAAGATCTGGAGCAGCTCCCCAGTCACGTCTGGTTGGGCCCCTCATGCAAGATGCATCAAACAGTTGAAAGAATGATGCTTTAAAGTGAACCTCCGGACTAAAAATCTACTCAGCAGAACTGAAAAGGCTTGGTGTTTCTTTAACAGTTTCACAGCATCAGAACTTTGTTTTTCTTACCCAAGCCTCATTTTTAGCTGCATTTTTAGCTAAGCTCCACCCATCAAAGAAAACTGCCCGGGCTTTTTTCCCCTGATGCTGTGCAAAGCTTGATGGGATTTCCTATGTTGTTATTCACGTTGCCTAGCAACTGGGAGGGGGTGATCAGCACACAGGACAGTTGGAACTGTGTCTCATGCTCCCTGTCACCTCCTTTCAACCAAAAAGATGGCTGCCCTCATGAAATCAAACATTTGCCGGTTCTTTAAATCAGGGTGGGTAAGAGATTATACTAACTATCTATTTTAATTAACATACGGTGGCTTGCAAAAATATTCGGCCCCCTTGAAGTTTTCCACATTTTGTCACATTACTGCCACAAACATGAATCAATTTTATTGGAATTCCACGTGAAAGACCAATACAAAGTGGTGTACACGTGAGAAATACAATAACAATCATACATGATTCCAAACATTTTTTTTACAAATCAATAACTGCAAAGTGGGGTGTGCGTAATTATTCAGCACCCTTTGGTCTGAGTGCAGTCAGTTGCCTATAGACATTGCCTGCTGAGTGCTAATGACTAAATAGAGTGCACCTGTGTGTAATCTAATGTCAGTACAAATATAGCTGCTCTGTGAAGACATCAGAGGTTGTCTAAGAGAATATTGGGAGCAACAACACCATGAAGTCCAAAGAACACACCAAACAGGTCAGGGATAAAGTTATTGAGAAATTTAAAGCAGGCTTAGGCTACAAAAAGATTTCCAAAGCCTTGAACATCCCACGGAGCACTGTTCAAACGATCATTCAGAAATGGAAGGAGTATGGCACAACTGTAAACCTACCAAGACAAGGCCGTCCACCTAAACTTACAGGCAGAACAAGGAGAGCGCTGACCAGAAAACGCAGTCAAGAGGTCCATGGTGACTATGGACAAGCTGCAGAGATCTACAGCTCAGGTGGGGGAATCTGTCCATAGGACAACTATTAGTCGTGCACTGCACAAAATTGGCCTTTATGGAAGAGTGGCAAGAAGAAAGCCATTGTTAACAGAAAAGCATAAGAAGTCCCGTTTGCAGTTTGCCACAAGGCATGCAGGGACACAACAAACATGTGGAAGAAGGTGCTCTGGTCAGATGAGACCAAAACTGAACTTTTTGGCCAAAATGCAAAATGCTATGTGTGGCAGAAAACTAACACTGCACATCAGTCTGAACACACCATCCCCACTGTCAAATATGGTGGCGGCAGCATCATGCTCTGGGGGTGCTTCTCTTCAGCAGAGACAGGGAAGCTGGTCAGAGTTGATGTGAAGATGGATGGAGCCAAATACAGGGCAATCTTGGAAGAAAACCTCTTGGAGTCTGCAAAAGACTGGGGCGGAGGATCACCTTCCAGCAGGACAACGACCCTAAACATAAAGCCAGGGCAACAATGGAATGGTTTAAAACAAAACATATCCATGTGTTAGAATGGCCCAGTCAAAGTCCAGATCTAAATCCAATCGAAAATCTGTGGCAAGATCTGAAAACTGCTGTTCACAAACGCTGTCCATCTAATCTGACTGAGCTGGAGCTGTTTTGCAAAGAAGAATGGGCAAGGATTTCAGTCTCTAGATGTGCAAAGCTGGTAGAGACATACCCTAAACGACTGGCAGCTGTAATTGCTGCAAAAGGTGGTTCTATAAAGTATTGACTCAGGGGGCCGAATAATTACGCACACCCCACTTTGCAGTTGTTTGTAAAAAATGTTTGGAATCATGTATGAATTTCGTTCCACTTCTCACGTGTACACCACTTTGTATTGGTCTTTCACGTGGAATTCCAATAAAATTGATTCATGTTTGTGGCAGTAATGTGACAAAATGTGGAAAACTTCAAGGGGGCCAAATACTTTTGCAAGCCACTATAACTAATGTAACTTAATGGCAATATGTTTGTTCAGGCAGAAGTTCCTCTTTAAGCCCCATTCTAGTCTAATAACTGCTGTAACAACCACCTATTTTATAGTAACAAGCACTATAACAGACCTAAAAGGCTGTCCTCTTAGTACTAGAAGGCAAAACTCTCAATTTAAGAGAAAAGGAGTCCTGTGCCACATGGACAAAATGATGAACCAGTAGGGTACTCACATACGAGCCCTGAACAAAGATGTAGGGGTTTCCTATAGCATCAGTGAAATACAATATATATGTGCAATAAAGATATATGTGTGATGTTACACAAATGTGTTGATATAGACTGCATTCCACTGATGCTATAGAAAACCATTTCTTTGTTCAGGGCTGCTGTGTGAGTACCCTGCTGTTCTGTACTAATAGTCTACGAGGGGTCTGAACCAGTAACAATTTGTAAACTACAGGGTCCATATTCAATTAACGTTTACTCCTGAACTAAGTCCTAGGGGTTTTTTTTTACACCCTTTCAATAAACTGCATTTCAAGCCAGCAGCAAACAAGAAAATACTATGAAACAGAAAATAATATTATGACACTACTTTTTCAACTACGTTTTGGCACTTTTTTATGTTGCAGAGTGCTGAAAATGTATTTTGAACAAAAGATTAAACATTATATCCTAAGAGAAAACTTAGGAGAAAAAGTGAATTACATAAGGGCCCAGGCATCCAGAGAACAGGAAATGCAGAGGAGGAAAGCAGGGCTGGACTTCCTGGCACCATGCAGCCAGTCTATGCAGGTGAGTGCGATCCTGTGCCCGCACATCTGTGCACCACATCCTGCATTGTGCCCACACCAGCACACAGTGGCGTAGCTAAGGAGCTGTGGGCACTGATGCAAGTTTTACACTGGGGCCCCCCAAGCACTTTATACATAGCAATTGATACGGCGCACCAAAACCTGCCAATGGCAACTACAGTGTCAGAGGTGCAAGAAGGGGATGGGGAGCAGTTTGTTAATGATTACCACTATTCACAGTATCTATAGAAGTGATTATTATGAGCACAGGCCCAATAGAGAGCTAATACTGCAATTGAGACAGGGCCCCAATGCGGTCGCTACCTCTGCACCCCCTACTGCTACGCCCCTACCAGCACAATATTGATGGGTCTTACACAAACACACAAGGATTCATGCAGGTCTGATTGATGCCTACTAGCAGGCCCAATTTTACATATCCTAGCACACCGTCATTTTGTCAGAGGGATTCATTTTCATTCAATGGACATTCCTATCACTTCAAATCGAATCATTCGCCACTCGCCAGTTAAGTGTAAATATCAGTTCCATCACTTTACGAATACTGTGCTATGCATGTATAAGTCAAGCACAGATCATTCTATATAAATGGTCATACATTTAGCCTGGCTCGGAATGATGAAAAAAAAAAACATTCTCTTCAAGACACATACCTCCCTCTTCACTCCCCCCTTCCGCTGTCAGCTGTAACTCACATACACAAGACTGTCAGCAGATTTTGGAAGTAGTTCTGGGCTATGGATACTATACTTATGTAACATGTAAGCACAGGCAGGGCCATGCGGATGTCAAATAGGTCTATCCTTGACCACTAGAATACATGTTAATGGCCTTATATTGTAGAGCCTCTGCTAGAATCAGAGTATACGGTTCCTTGTGAGACAGGATATACATCTCTAAAAGAGCATAACAAGGATTCTACCTTTCCCTGCCCTGTGCATTGGGATTATGAAGCACCTGGCAAGGCTATTAGAGAAAACACAGATATTATGGGATTGACAGAAGGTGACAGGACCCATAAAAAGGCAATTTTTGCTGATGATTTGTTGCTGTATGTCCCTGAGCGTCTTCCTCATGAATGTGTTGAGAGAATTAGCAGCTTTTGTAAAGGTCGGCAATTACAAAGCTAATTACACTTAATCTGAGCTGCTAAATGTCTAAATGGAACCAGGAGAGCTCAGACCCTTGGCAGGCAACTTTCAGCTCATGCCCAAGTCCACAAGCATAAAATATTTAGGGATTTGTAGACCAAGGTCTCTTACCCAGTTGTTTTTCTAAAATTTTAAACCCGTGCTGGAAAAGAAAAGCACCAAGTGAGATTGGACAACATTTACATAGATGGGCTCTATAAACATTAAAGATGAACCAGTTACCTAAACTGCAATATTTATTGCAATATACTGTATGTCCATGAGCAAGCTCTACAATGTTCTAGTATAAACAAATTCAATTGTGGAACATGTTCAGATCTGCATGGCAGTGCACAAGAATAAACCTAGACACCCTGACTAAACACAAATTGGAGGAGGGAGGGTTCATGTTCTCAAATCCTAAATATTGGAGAGCTTCTTAGACCCTAAAATTGATGTCGTAGCAGCCAGTCTATAGTGCCTATTTCCAGAGGTTTCTTTGACACAATTACACAAACTGGTATCTAAGGGATATGTGCACTTCAAGAATGGCTAGAAGAAAAGGACCTGTCTCAGGATATTTCAGCTACAGAGAACTTTTAAAGGAAGATGGGCATACAAAACATAGTATTTCAAGCTTTCATGTGTAAAAAGACAAAGAGGTGTGCACTCATGAAGATAGGCAGGACTAGCAGCACTGTAACTGTGTGATCGTCATCACTATAGCAGATTCAGTTTAACATAGATGGCTCATAGTCTGAATAAAAATCACCACATTTGACATGGGCAGCACGGTGGCGTAGTGGTTAGCTCTCTCGCCTTGCAGCGCTGGGTCCCTGGTTCGAATACCAGCCAGGGCACTATCTGCAAAGAGTTTGTATGTTCTCTCCGTGTCTGCGTGGGTTTCCTCCGGGCACTCCGGTTTCCTCCCACATTCCAAAAACATACGGATAAGTTAATTGGCTTCCCCCTAAAAAATTGGCCCTAGACTACAGTACTTACACTACATAATATAGACATATGGCAATGGTAGGGATTAGATTGTGAGCTCCTTTGAGGGACAGTTAGCGACAAGACAATACATATATATACACTGTACAGTGCTGCGTAATATGTCGGCGCTATATAAATACTAAATAATAATAATAATAATAATTCACGTTGGCCATCAGCAAAAAGGTATGAGGTGCAGTAGCAGTACTGCCATGACAGATAGGCCTATCTGACCTGCTACCCACGAGTCAGCCTTTTGCCAGTACAACTCCTGCATTTTTGCACCGATAGGCCAATGGTCTGAATAAGAGTAATGAAGATTCACAATAACGCCTAGCTACCTACTGTCTATTTCAAAATGTTAAAGGCCCTGAACTCCATTATCCTTGACAGGTCAGGAAAGTTCTTTGAGGACTGGTCACTAGGAGGAGAGATATCAGTAGATTGGCATTCTGGCTTGCTCCTCACCAAAGTGTTCCATATCCTCAAAAAGGATACAGCTTTCCAAATAACTGCCCTCTGGCTTTGCTGCACAGAATTTATCCTGCCTTGTCAGATAAGTGTTAGAGGTGCAAAAAGGACGAGGATACAATGGTGCACTTGTGGTGATGAAGCAAGCCTAAGGGCTTGTTCACACTACAAGAGCTTTTTAAGCACTAGTGATTTTGAAAAGCTCTTGCTAATGCAATGTTATGGGGGATTTTACAAATCGCATCACTCCAATGTGAACACACACATAGGATAACATTAGCATGAGCTTTTAAAATCCCAAAGCTCTAAGAAAAGCTCTTGTAGTGTGAAGCAAGCCCTAATAAACATACTGGTCTCAGCTTTGTCAGGTAACACATAAGATGAACAATATCCCTGAAATCCTTTTTATAAACATCCTCACAAGATCTGTGAGCAATTACAATAAATCTAGACGGCACAAAAGAGGTTATCCCTAAGTATGGAAAACTAGGATTCTTCTGTGGCAAGTTGACTTAAAGCACACCTGAAATGAGAGGAATGCAGAGGCTGACATATTTATTTCCTTTTAGATAATGCACAATTGTCTGTCTACGTCTTTCTGTCCCTATGCCACTAATACGTTTAACCATAGACACCGAACGAGCAGATGTTTCTGACTGAAGCTTGACTACATTTGCCAAATGCATGTTTCAGGTGTGCAATTCAGACACTAATGCAGCCAAAGAGATCTGCAGGACTGCCAGGCAACTGGCATTGTTTAAAAGGAAATAAATGTCAGCCTCCATATCCCTCTCACTTCAGGTGTCCTTTAAAGAAGTAGAGCATATTAGGAGAATCAGGGAATTGATGCTGGAAGCAGAAGAAAAATTCCACCAAATTATAACATATGCAGCCTAGAAAACAAGTGACTGAAACAAGGCTACAGCTGAAATGTAAAATAAGTAAACAGAGACTTTCCCAACAATGGTAAAGTCCACTAACACATATGAGAAAATGCTGAGAGGTGCAGACTGAAAGTGAATTGCATAAGGATATCTGTCTCTTAAATATTGCTATGCTCCAAAAGGGTAAGTCAGGGCACTGTAAAGGTTTTGTTCTGAAAAAGTTCCCATTCTTGTTTTCTCTGCGGTGACTAACAGATTAGGAATAACTGAACAAAAAGTTCAACTGTTAGTATATTTTGAACATTAAAAAAAATACAAATAGTTATATGAAGGTCAACACTAAAACAGCAATAACTCTTGGCAATAGATTGAAAAAAAAAAACCTTGTTATTAAAGGACAACTATCAAAGAAACTGTCATTTCCGTAAACCCCACATACCTATAGAGCTATTAGCCAGTAACAATAGGAGGATTTTCAGGAGTCTCTTATCACAGCCTGTGTGAAAGAAATGCCTTGTCTATCAGGTCCCTGCTTCAAAAGTTGGCGTCGAGGCCAGAACGGTACCTTGTAGATAGGTGCCACATCCCTGTCACTATTCACAGAGGCATGATTTACTGTTTGTTTCTACTTTGTTTACACACACTACTTTCTCACAGATCATATGAGAACAGCTGAGAGATTTTTCAACTACAGAGAAAGGATTCTAAATGGAAGGACCCTTATTTCTATTCCTGTTCTTGGATGCTTACAGCCACCATTCAGAATGAGCACTTCCTGGCTGTAATATTATTATTATTATTATTATTATTCAGTATTTATATAGCGCCGACACATTACGCAGCGCTGTACAGTGTGTATATATATATATATATATATATATATATATATATATATATATATATATATATATATATATATATATATATATATATATATCTTGTCACTAACTGTCCCTCAAAGGAGCTCACAATCTAATCCCTACCATTGCCATATGTCTATATTATGTAGTGTAAGTACTGTAGTCTAGGGCCAATTTTTAGGGGGAGCCAATTAACTTATCTGTATGTTTTTTGGAATGTGGGAGGAAACCGGAGTGCCCAGAGGAAACCCACGCAGACACGGAGAGGACATACAAACTCTTTGCAGATAGTTCCCTGGCTGGGATTCGAACCAAGGACCCAGCGCTGCAAGGCGAGAGATCTAACCACTACGCCACCGTGCTGCCCTAAAAATATCTGTTTAGTTTAGAACTGAGCGAAGCAGAGAAAGACACAGGAACAGGGCTGCAGCTGATGAGTTATTTACACACTATTTTGAAGCTAGGTATGTCTCGGTTTTCTGTCATTCTGAAGACATTTCAGTCACAGGATACTGGATACAGCCCTCCATAGTAATGCCCACAGTGAAAACTGTTCTCTGTAAAGGTCATTTTCTTCAAATAAAAAAATGAAAAGATAAAAAAAAAAAAAAAACCATTTGCATTACTGTTTGCTGGTAATTACTGGAAAAATACGTGGCATTTTAGAATTTTAGTTAACTATGATGGATGCCCTTTAAGTTGCGTGAATAGGTTAGCATGATCTATGTGACTTTAAATGCAATCAGTGTTTGAAATGTAATACTTGGACATGCATATTATATAGAGAGATAATCAACTGAAAAGATTGTCTAGGCACAGGCATGCCATTACTTCTAAACTGATCTAAGGACATGTGAGAATACAATTGGCAGTAGGATGATGGTCACCAATCAATTACATAGAAACTTTCATATGGTCACTTTTAATGCTTTACGGCAATCAAAATAAAAACCCATTAAAAGGGAACTAAACACCCTTTCTTTCCCTGGAATTTCTCCTGGCTTGTAACAGCTATAGGAGCTGCCATGATCACCCCTCCCCTTCTCGCCTTCCTTCTTTACACATGTTAGAGATGCTATCTTCACACATTCTATCTAGATAAGCTCTTAGTACAAGTTGTCCTAATTACCCATCCCTCTATTGATGAAAAGGCATATAGTTTACTTCTTGCTAATAAGTACAATAAAGCAATTACCAAGCCTTTAGCTGCCTGAAATCTCTGCGGATAGGGACAGGCGGAAGTAGGCTAATAAAACTTATAAAGACACTGAAGCAAAAAAATTATGATATAATGATTTGTATGTGTAGTACAGCTAAGAAATAAAACATTAGGAGCAGAGACATAAGTCTAATATTGTTTTCAGTACAGGAAGAGTTAAGAAACTCCAATTTTCTATGCAAAAAGCCATTGAGCTCCACGACTTTCAAAGTCGCAGAGAGCTTTGTCTTCTGAAGCTTATTAGCTCAACTGTCAGACACTGTATCTTCTTTTTCTCTCCAGAGGACAAGTCAATAGTTCACAAGACTGCTCTGTAAAAACATTTAGAATGCTGAGTAGTGTGTAAACTGCAAATATTACAGAATGATGCAATGTTATAAAAAAAACACTATACAGTATAACTGAAAATAAAAATATGAGAATATTTTCTTTGCTTCTAATCTTCTAGTAATTATCTGTACTACACAACCAATTCATTACATCATATATTTTTTTTCACTTCAGTGTCCCTTTAAGTGCTAATCTTTAAATGTAAAGTAAAAGGTAAAATGGAAGTGTATTTTAATAATGAGACATTGTTGACATGCATTTTTCATGTGCTATTGAGATGCCCTGGGTGCTAAAAATGGTGCTCTGTTCAGTTTAAGATGAGCAACAGTCACCATTTTGCCTCATCACCTTCTCTTATTCAGAGATATTATTGTAATGACTGGATTTTTTTACAAAAGGTTTGCAACACGAGGATATCTTCAAACTGATGACATAAAGAGGTAGACATTACCAACAATAAGGCTAAGTTTACAGTGGTGCATTGTGGTGTGGCATAACGCCGATTGCCATATTGAAATTCACCACCTATGTGGCGTTTACAGTGTGGCCCGTGCATTGTGGTATAAATGGCATGAGGCATTCCGGGCACTGACAAAAATTGCGTGCATTAACACTGTATGCTTCACTGTACCCAGCATGCAGTGCCACTTTCCCATTCCATTATTGTTGCAAGGAATGCAACAATGCCCACAGTGGACATAGCCCGAGTAGAAATAGTCACAGAAAAATACAGTACATAGAGCAATTATATGAAAGCTCTGTAAAGAAATTACATCAATTCTCCCAGCAGTCTTCTCTAAATCTCAGGCGGTCTTATATTGTGGAAAATGCTTTCATACCAAGGTATATATAATAAAGCCGTGACTGAACCAGGTCAGCTTATAGCGTTACACTGCTGATTCTGCTTTCTCCGCAATGCCGGGGCTGGGGATGAGGGATGTCTCTATATAAAGGGTGAAACAGTAACATCTCCAAACAGCCACTCCATCTGAACAATTCTCCCTCTTCTAATAACTGTTCAGCTCCATTATTCATAAAGATTATCATCCCTTACACCCAAACGTCTAGATAATCTTCTTCTGATTTATAGTATTTATAAAGCAGAAAAATGTTACATCCACTAAAAGATTCCCCTTAAAGGGATACTGTAGGGGGGGTCGGGGAAAAGGAGTTGAACTTACCTGGGGCTTCTAATGGTCCCCCGCAGACATCCTGTGCCCGAGCATCCACTCACCGATGCTCCGGCCCCGCCTCCAGCTCACTTCTGCAATTTCAGACTTTAAAGTCTGAAAAAAACTGTGCCTGCGTTGCCGTTCCTCGCTTCCCCTGATGTGACCAGGAGCGTACTGCGCAGGCACAGACCATACTGGGCTTGTGCTATACACTCCTGGTGACATCAGCGGGAGCGAGGATGCAGCTGCGCAGGCACAGTGGTTTTCAGACTTTAAAGTCTGAAATTCCAGAAGTGAACCGGAGGCGGGGCCGGAGCATCAGTGAGCGGCTGCGCGGGCGCAGGATGTCTGCGGGGGACCATTAGAAGCCCCGGGTAAGTTCAACTCATTTTCTCCCGACCCCTACAGTATCCCTTTAAATCCCTGTAAATGTGCATTGTGAGCCTGAGGATTTTGCAACTGCATATTAAAGTGTACCCGAGGTGACGTAAGAGAATGAGATAAACGTGTATGTACAATGCAAAACATTAATAACCAAGCTGTTTTTTCTTTTGCTGTCTGAAAGAGTTAATTTTCAGGCATGCAAATGACAGCTTCTGTCTAGTACCTTGCCAAGAATATAGTATACCTCACCAATAAGCAAATTACAGCCATAAAAGATTTCCTGGCAGAATACAACTTCTGAGGAGAGATCGAAAAAGGTCAATAGTTTGTGTATTTTAACTCTGGGACTCTTATTAGACAGCCATTGTGCAGGGACAATAAAACATTGAATCTACTTTGTAAATATTTAAATATCAAATAAAACCATGGGATATCTAAAAAAAAAAAAACTCACTTTAGGAGTAGGAGGATAAATACAATTGTTTATCTCATCAGTTTATTTTCACCTCAGGTTCACTTTAAAATTTCCAACTGCTGTGACCTTCCAATGCAGATCCCAATCTTTCCCGCATACATATTCACCTTGTGAGAAATGCTGGGAAAACAGCCACCAGAGCAGCAAGTAATGCCAGCTCTCAGTGTAAAGATACATACCAACAAAAACTTAGCTTACATTTTCTGATACATTTAAGAAGCAAAGAAGCCTCTCTGGATGCAGATAGTCCTTTCCAGGCTTAAAGAGACTCTGAAGTGAACAAAAATTGCTATTTTTACTTGCTAGTTCGCTTCAGAAGTCTCATTAGGTGTAAACCGCTGCATGCCCGCCGCAAAACGAGCACTTTAGACCCCCCAAATACCCGGGCAAACATCCACGACCAACTGGATTCTGCTGCCCTGAGAGGCAGAGCTTTCTGCTGTAGCTCTGCCTCTTCTGCTGTCAATCGCCGCACGGATCTCCGCCTCTCCCCGACCCTCTCTGTGAAGGAAGAGTGATATCAGTAGTGTCATCTATTTGTACCTGCGCGCTTTGAGTTAATAATTAAGGGTCTGAGGAAAAACAATAAAAGCTTGATAAACGTACCAAGTCTCTTTCACAGTACAAGGAAAACAGTGTAATTATTGTCATTGTCTGTGTTCCTGATAAGCAGATATTCACATAGTAATGATTCCTTAAAAACAAAATAGAAAAAAAAGCAAGTGAAGGTAGATGGTGTGTCATAATATTTTAGGCCAGCAGGGAATGTGCTTGTTTTTAGCTGCCAGAACACAGGCAACCACTCAGCAAAGCATTAGGAGGAAACCAGGAGCATCCTCTCTCAGACTGAATGATGGGCGGCATTCTTTAAAAGGAACCTAAAGTGAGAGCTATATGGAGGCTGTCATACTGCCTGGCAGCCTTGCTGATCTTTCATGCATCTGTAATGTCTGGATCACACACCCAGGGCCGGCCCTGGACTTTTTGTTGCCTGAGGCAAGTTTTGAAAAAATTAACGCCGCAGATTGGGAGCGCAGATCGGGGGACCCAGGCGAGGGAGGGGGGTCCGACCCCCCTCCCCACCGCTAGGCCCAATACCCCCGACCTGCCAGCTACCCCTCCAGCTCGGCGGCCGGCACCCCCGCACCCACGGACGGGCGGATGCCGCCCCTAGAACTTTGCCGCCTGAGGCAAAAGTTTCACCCCGCCTCATGAGCGGGCCGGCCCTGCACACACCTGAAACAACTATGTGACTAAACTAGTCAGATTTCAGTCAGAACACCTGGTCTGCATGCTTGTTCAGAGTCTAAAAGCTCGTACACACGTCTGACAGAAGGCAACGACGGGTCCATCGTCACCTCCCGCTGGGCGGATCGTTCAGAAACGGCCTTGTCACTCCGCCGACAGACTGTACACACGCTGTACTGTCTGCTGAAAACCCGCCCAGCGGGAGGTGACGACGGACCCATCGTTGCCTTCTGTCAGACGTGTGTACGAGCCTTAAAGGTGCATACACTTGTCTGATTTTATGCCTGATTGTCATTCAAACCGGATGTTTGAACGACTTGTCATTCAAACAAAAATTTGTTCAGGCTCCTTGTTCACACAGAGGACAAAACGTTTGAAATGCTAATTACAGCTAATTCACATGTCTTTTGACTGGGAAATGAACTTGATAGAACAATGGACTAGATCAAATGACTGATCAAAGGACTTGTTGTTTGAAAGTCTTTTAGTGTCAAACTAAAGGTCCGTACACACGCCGGACTTTAGGCAACGACGGGTCCGTCGCTGCCTCCCGCTGGGTGGGCGTGCCAGCGACAGTCCGGCGTGTGTACGCTCTGTCGTCAGACTGATACGGCTGTTTCTGAGCGATCCGCCGGGCGATTCTGAGCGATTGCCTGGAGTGACAAAATGGCTAGAGGCACCCCTGTGGGTTAGCACCGTTTTGTGAATCAAGCCTAGAGTATCATCAGAGCAGTCAGGCTATTTGCCTTGTTTAAAAGGAAATAAAATATGGCAGCCTTCATATACTTTTCACCTCAGGTTCTCCTTAAGGAGAAAGTCTGGTCACATTCTTCAAAAAAAATTGCTGTATAAAACAGCAGTCCCCACTGGTCTAATATTGGCTGCAGAAGAGAAAACCATGGAAAACAATAATAAGGTACCCAAAAGAATAAACAAGGCGGCTTATTCACAACAATAAAACATGGTGTATGAATATAAAGTGGCTGATATACTTCGATGGCATGATCACCAGCTTCCTCTGGGTACAGAATGGTGTCTGTAAAAAGACACACTGGTACTAGAAAAGTCTCTACGGATCCATAGAGGTGCTCTTGTACCAGAGTGACATTTTACAGAGAAATAAATACATTTGTATCCAAGGGAGAGATTTTGCAGCGTCAGTTTCAATATTTCCCTTGATGCCGGTTATTTTCCGTCTATAACTCTGCCATACTGAATGTGTCCTGCCTTCAGATAGAAATCTGAATACTTCCACAGAATGTCTGCAGGTAGACCATAAACACAGAGGTTTTCTAGCTAGCATGCTGCTGTTCAAAGAATAGATACCCTGTAACAGTGATTGGCAATGTGTGTTACACGTACCACTGCATGTACTTCTCACATGTTCAAAGGATACGTCATTCAGTCTTCATAAATGCGACATACAAAACCCAATCATTGACTTACAGGGCCGGACGTGTCCTGGAGCTAAAAGCACGTCTATCCCAACTCCTCCCCCACGACAGAATCCCCTCTACCCAGCAGTGTAGCTTAAGAGCTCTGGGTCCCAGTGCGAGTTTTGCATTGGGCAAGGGGAGGAGAACAGTCAATTAATGGTTACAACTAATCAAAGCACATACAGAGGTGGTCATTACCAGCTTAATAATGGCCCCAGTGTGGTCTGCATCCCCTTTTGCTATGCCACTGCCTCCAATTCCAGAGAAGACCCATGTTGCTCTCATATTGCTGAACCACCACAGTTACTACAAACCCTGGCTGCTTGAAATAATGGTGGTAGATCTGGCAGTAACAGGTACCCCTTCCCTTCAATCACTGACAAAGTCAGGGTCGAAGGGTGGGGTGGAGGTACAGTGAGTGGCGCGATTACTATGCACACTCTTAGATGTTAGAGTAAGAGTCTAGGACCGGTTGTTGCAAAGTTGACAGAGACCTGAATAGAAGCCCCAGCATTATGTAATTGCTGGAACTTTTGGGGGTTAAAGTGTGTATAAGGGGTGAGGGGTATGGTGGGGAAGGAGGCTCAGCTTTGAGACAGTTAGGAGGTAAGGGGTAGAACACAAGCCCCTATCATATCACATCCCTAATTTCAATTGCACATCGGCATTCTTATTATTAATCGAAGTTTGACTGACCCATAAGCCCACGGTTTTCCTACTCACCTTGCCTGCCGGAAATTGCTCCATGCTATGAGGTGTACTATGGAGCAGCTTCCAGCAGGCAAGGCGAGTAGTGTTGTCCCCCCTTCCTCTTCCATAGCAATAGACGTGTCGCTAGCCATTAGGCTAGTGACACATCAGTACAGTACTTTGCCCTGAACTGTTGCCCCAATTCCTGTGGGCGATTGTAATTGCAAGTGTATATGTAGCTTAATCTTCCACTCAATGTAACGGTGGACATACACTAGCAAATGGCACACCAGACAGATCCCTCTGATCAAAATTTGATCAGAGCGGGATCCATTACTGCCACACTGCAAAAAGAATTTCCAATAGATTTCAGCCTGAGATCTCTTAAAATCTTTTGAACCGCCTCAGTCACAGCGCTGGGCTGTCTGGCAAGCTCTGTAGGTCTCCCCCATCTAGTGCTGCATCAGGACCCGACAGAGTGTTGGCAGCAGAGCGCACTCACCTGTCCACCACAATCTCCTACCATGTCCTTCTCCATTGCTGTTGGCTGCCCGTTCACTCATGACCCAACAGTGTTGTCACGTAATATACTTGTACATGCCGCCAGGTCAGGGGGAAACAGGACACAAAAAGGTGCATGCCAGCCGATAGGTGATTGTGAGCATCGCTGCCAACACTCTGCAGGCAACTCAGGGGAGACAATTCTAGATGGGGCTGAACAAGGGGGAGTCAGTCAGCTGTCTGTCTGCTGCCGCACACCTGACACATGAGCAAGTGAGATCTTCTATGCAAAATGATTTATTATTTCATACAATTTCATCCAGAAATTATTTGAAATTACGACCAGATGGCCATGTTGAAGCATCGATCACCAAGAACGAATCTGCTGAGAAATTTGGACAATTTAAAGGGAACCTAAACTGAGAGGGAGATGGATGTTTCCTTTTAAACAATACCAGTTGCCTGGCAATCCTGCTGATGTCTTTGGCTGCAGTAGTGGCTGAATCACACACCTGAAACAAGCAGGCAGCTAATCCAGTCTGACTTCATTCCCTGATTTGGCTAAAAGTATTAGAGACAGCAGGAGAGTCAGGCAACGGGTACTATTTTAAAAGGAAAAATCCATATCCTTCTCAGTTTAGGTTCCCTTTAAGAAGACTTAAAGAGAAACTCTGACCAAGAATTGAACTTAATCTCAATCAGTAGCCGATACCCCCTTTTACGTGAGAAATCTATTCCTTTTCCCAAACAGACCATCAGGGGGCTCTGTATAACTGATATTGTGGTGAAACCCCTCCCACATGAAGCTCTGAGAACCGAGGTACTTCTGGCAGTTTCCTGTCTGTCAACTCTGTTGCATTGTGGGAAATAGCCGTTTACAGCCATTTCCAACTGCCAAAACAGCAAGTAGCAGCTACATCACTTGCCAGCAGTAAAAATGTCAACATGTAATAAATGACAGAATATAAATCAGGGATTTAAAATACTTTACAATGGGCAAACACTGACTAAATCATGTATACATAATTATTGTAAAAATGAAGCACTTTTTTTATTACATTATTTTCACTAGAGTTCCTCTTTAAGCATAAGTACAAATACACAACACTTCAGTACATTGCTAGACAGTACAAGAGGTGGAGAACTTGTATATTATGTGCAAAAACATTCATTTGTGGAATCCTGCTTTAGACACCATGGAAGCAGGCCACAAAGGCCCAGGTCTTGGGTGGCTGCAGTCCAAGGGGCAACTGAACATGAAATAGCGATTGCAGAATGTGGACGAGGAGGCTGAAAATGGGGAGCAACACATGAGAAAGTGAAACTGAAGCTTTAGGGAGCTGTACATGAAAAGGAAGGACTACAATACATGGATGATACACATGGAAGAGGGGTCTGCACATGGAATGGGAGGGGCGACACTGCAGACAAAAAGGGAACAACAACATACTTGCCCTAGGGGCGCAAAATGTATAAATCCAGCCTTACACAGAAGACCGATTTCATTAGGCCTTTTTCATCTAGGCTACGCAGAAGCTAATACGATTAAATAGCAGCAGTAACCGACACTGAAATTCCTCTTTATTCAAAAAACTGGAAAGAATAAAAACGCTTAAAAACAAATAGCAAGGGGGGGCCATGTTTGGGAACTCTAACACCAATACAATTGAAATAGCAAACAATATCAGCCAAATGGCCAAGTTCCCATACCACATACTCACAAAATTATTATAAGATAAACTGATGGCTAAAAGGAACCAGAACAATAGTTCCAAATAGACCCATCATCAAAGATGGTGCAAATTGGAAATACCAGTATTCTGTATGTTAAAGTGCGTATACTAAATGCGCAAAACAAGCAGTTAAATGTGGACAATACATAGTGTGAAAATCCCAATTTGGGAGAAAATGAATGGGCAAGGACGCATATAGAAAGTGCAAAGTGGTGCAAAATTGGTGTAGAAAACAATAAGGCAAAACACTGGTGCTTACCGAGAAATAAGGATCAAAGAGAGTTGTGGGACATGGCTACCGTCCGTATACCGCCGCGATTCGCCGCTAGCTAGATGAAGCTGCGACGGTATACGGACGGTAGCCATGTCCCACAACTCTCTTTGAACCTTATTTCTCGGTAAGCACCAGTGTTTTGCCTTATTGTTTTCTACACCAGTTTTGCACCACTTTGCACTCTCTATATGCGTCCTTGCACATTCATTTTCTTCCGAATTGGGATTTTTACACTATGTATTGTCCATATTGAATTGCTTGTTTTACACATTTAGTATATGCACTTTAGTATACAGAATACTGGTATTTCCAATTTGTACCATCTTTGATGATGGGGCTATTTGGAACTATTGTTCTGGTTCCTTTTAGCCATCAGTTTATCTTATAATAATTTTGTGAGTATGTGGTATGGGAACTTGGCCATTTGGCTGATATTGTTTGCTATTTCAATTGTATTGGTGTTAGAGTTTCCAAACATGGCCCCCCCCTTGCTATTTGTTTTTAAGCGTTTTTATTCTTTTCTGTTTTTTCAATGAAGATGAATTTGTAATGATTTATTCTGGAGTGGTGCGGTTCTTTGAGGGAGCCTCTGTTCTCTGGTTGTGCTAGATTTATTTATAGTTCCTTTCTGCACACTCCCATGTTACCCTCATCGAGGTGTTTGGTTGATGGTGCTTGGCCATTTTGCTGTGTTCAATACTGCAGGCAGGTAACATGTCAAACTTTACTACGTTTCCAACTGCTTGTGTGTTCCCAAAGTCTTGTAGTGGACTGGTTTCACCAGACTGCCCTGCATAGGCCATAATTTGCTACAACAAATATATATATGTTGCCAGAGAAGGAGAAGGACAGATGTATGAAAATGGAAGGGCTGGGCACACAGATAAAACATGCACTTTATATTTACACTGTACACACCGTATAAGAACACATAAAAGACATTGGAGAAGTGTGGTGTACATTTCATCCTGACAGATCATGAAACACAGAGCTGGATGCAGAGGATCTGTTTTCAGGGCATGTACAAAAGTGAATGTGGCAATCATTATACACTATGTGCATCCCACAATTCCCAGAAACTTATGGCAGCCACAAACCTATCGAAGCAACTCAAAATCCCACATGATTAAAAGAAAGAAAAGAAAAAAAAAAGTACAATCTGTAATAAGCAGGACACCATCAATTCCATCAGTGGCAACAACAAAGGGATCAAGTGACTGGAAACTAAAAAGCAGCAGGAGACCCATTAATAAGTAATGTTTAATTAAAAGCGGGAAGGAACAAAGAAAAAAAAACAGCTCAAATACTCTGGCCATGGACTTGATGGTGTGCATTGTCACTTAGGAGTTTCCGTAACCAGCGAATACAAATAAATGTATTACCATATCAGACTATCGAGTACACTACACTGCTCACTCCCCTGGCCATCCAAGGTCAAGCTCAAGAGGGAACCTAGCCTTGGTAAGGCCGATGCTACTACAGATATGCTTTTCTGGGGTTTCTCAAAGAAAATTCAGAAAAAGTAAATAAGGTACAGTCACGCATCTTACAGATGACGTGAAAATCTGCTTGTGTTACAGTCTTGGCACATGAGGACAGAAGGCTGAACTACAGAAGTTATGCTAATAAACACATACAGTAACATGGCATAATCTTGGCTGGATCTGCCAGAAAGGCACTGTAACCACAAGTCTGAAGTCATTAATTAGCATGGTTGTATTTGTAACCTCCGCTTTTAGCCTTGTTTCCATTGCCTGGTTTTTATCAGACTCTGCATCTTAAAACTGCTTGAGAACAACCAGCAATACAGCAATAATGTTTGTTTTTGTCATGCTGTGCCAAAGGAATTTCAATTTGCTTTCTTGCTGACACAATTCCTGTATCATTCCCCAGCTCCCAACACCTCTTTCTGCAACTTCAGAATTAGAAAGTCATAGAAGTTCACTCTGCATTTGTCTCATTTGATTGTGTGCGTGTGCGCACGTGTGTGTGCGTGTGCGCACGTGTGTGTGCGTGTGCGCACGTGTGTGTGCGTGTGCGCACGTGTGTGTGTGCGTGTGCGCACGTGTGTGTGTGCGTGTGCGCACGTGTGTGTGTGCGTGTGCGCACGTGTGTGTGTGCGCACGTGTGTGTGTGCGTGTGCGCACGTGTGTGTGTGCGTGTGCGCACGTGTGTGTGTGCGTGTGCGCACGTGTGTGTGTGCGTGTGCGCACGTGTGTGTGTGCGTGTGCGCACGTGTGTGTGTGCGTGTGTATGCGTGTGTGTGTGTGTGTGTGTGTGTGTGTGTGTGTGTGTGTGTGTGTGTGTGTGTGTGTGTGTGTGTGTGTGTGTGTGTGTGTGTGTATGCGTGTGTGTGTGTGCGTGTGTGTGTGTGCACGTGCGTATGTGTGCGGATGCACCCATAACCTCTTGTGAAAAGGGCCTTCACCTAACTTGACCTGACCTGTAAAAGCACTGACTACAAGGGTGGACCGACAAAGAAGTGAAGGGTAACTATACCCCCAAGAGAGTTTAGCAGGTGTCTGAAAGAGGACGGGGTCGCACCCTGCAGCCTCATGTGCACTATTCCCATAATTGCACTTTCTGGATATCACACAAAACAGCTGTTTAACTTTGCAAAATACACATTATTTACCTTGGCACGAGAGGAGGAACAGATGTACAAATCATTTTGAAACCTATCCAAACATCAAAGCTGTAGCATACTGTGAAAACTCCTCCTCCAGTGAACACAATCCCAGTTCACTGGATAGGCTATAGTATTTTACTGTAAGCTAAACAGACATCAGAAACAGAGAAGGATCATCCACCAGGCAACCTAGGCAGATGCTTGGGGCCTAGTGGGTGTCAAGGGGCCCACCTGCCATCTTCTTTGACCTCTCTCCACTTCAGCTTACCAAAAGGATCACAAGGAGGCCCCAAATCTACAATGTTGGTTAGGGCCCCATTACATCTTAATCTATCTCTGGTCAGAAGCAATATATCCATCTAGCCATCCTTTGTGTAACAGCTTATAAACTTAAAAATAAGCTCCAAAAATACCAGCAGAAATCCATAAAAGGCACAGAGGCCATGCAGCATGTTTCTAGTGTCATTACACACATACTTGCCAAACAATTCTTTGGTTTAATTAGCAGTTTTGGTGTGTAATCCGTACTGAGCAAACTTAACCCTTAAAAACTTAACCCTTCCAATCCTTTGTACAGTCCTATAAAATGGCTTTTGTCAAGTTTAAATACTTTTTCCTGGCTGTGAAGAATCCATAAAGTGAAAATTGACTTTCAGTGAAGATAGCTGTGAACATAACATCAGCTACAAGACTGTTTGGAATTTAAGGCTATTATAAAGTATCTCGCCACACAGAAGGGATTTGTGATTATTGGAGTGAGCATATGATGTCTCCCACAATGCATCACCGCTGAATATGCAAATCATCTCTTTGTTATAGCTAAACACACCTCCAGAACTGCTGGAATGCAATGATGTGTCAGCTGGTTAAAGTGGACCTGAACTCAGAACATCCTCTCTGCTCCAAAAGATACACAACAGCATAACCTTCAAACAAAAAAACATGTCTTTGTTACAGCTGACACAAGCCTAAAATAAATCTGCACAGTTTCTACTTCCCGATTCATGGAAGCAGACATATTGTTAACAGCCTGTGCTTTCTAATGAGCTTATCTGCCATCTATGTCGTGGAAGTCAAGTGACAGAGGGGAGAGATCAAATTACTACTTGTGATTAGACACAAATGAGGGGGAATAAGACAGGCTAAACTCTCAAAATACATCCTGTACAGGGTGCATTTCTCCAGGTTTTTCTTCTGTCCTGTGCAAGAGTTCAGGTCCACTTTAATATCACATAGCCAAAGTAATCCAACATGAATACAGACTGTTTTGGATTGGTTGATAGTCATCAGTGCATGGCATGGATTAGCCCGTGCCCAGATGCCTGAAGATGCATAATCCAAACATCAGGATAATCTGAAAATGTTTAGCCAACTAAACAGTGCGCTCTGAAGGTAAAACCAGCCCCTTTCATTCGAATGGCTAATCCCAATGTCTTCTGAAAATGCCAACACTGGGTGGCAATACGTAATAATACTGGCTGGGCATTATGTTCAGTCCAAATTTTTAAAAAACAGCAACAGTAGTAGCTTAAATGCATAAACACAAAAGTATGCATTCTCAGATAAGTGAATAAAATTCAATACAGTTTAACAGACACTTAAAAGGGATTCACTTCTGGAATTTCAGACTTTAAAGTCTGAAAACCACTGCGCCTGCGTTGCCATGTCCTCGCTCCTGCTGATGTCACCAGGAGCGTACTGCGCAGGCACAGACCATACTGGGCTTGTGCTATACACTCCTGGTGACATCAGCGGGAGCGAGGATGCAGCTGCGCAGGCACAGTGGTTTTCAGACTTTAAAGTCTGAAATTCCAGAAGTGAACCGGAGGCGGGGCCGGAGCATTGGGGAGTGGCTGCGCGGGCACATGATGTTAGTGGGGGACCATTAGAAGCCCCGGGTAGGTTCAACTTCTTTTCCCCCGACCCCCCTACAGTGTCCCTTTAAGACACACTGAAGTCTCCTAAAAATCATGTTTTTAATTAAATGCGTTTAACATGTTAGCCCTACCTAAACCGCTGCATCCCTGCCGCTGAAATCTTTCGAAATCCCCCCCCCCCCCCTCCCCAACTCTCCCTCGCAAAATCCACGACTTTCTTGGTTGTGGATTTTGCTGCTGTTGGAGGCAGAGCTATGAGCCGCAACTCTGCCTCCATTCCCCTCTATCAGCGTCGGATCTCCGCCTCTCCCCCGCCCCTCTCAGTGGAGGAAGACTGAGAGGGGCGGGGGAGAGGCGGCGATCCGGGCTGACAGACGCGCTGAGAGGCAGAGCTGTGGCTCATAGCTCTGCCTCTCATGGAAGCGCTGCCCAGATTGCCCCCCCCCCCCCCCCCGGGGAGTTTGGGGGATTTGGTTAGTGTACAGCGGCGAGGATGCGGCGGTTTAGGTATGGCAAAGATGTTAAACACATTTTTAATTAAAAACATGATTCTTACGAGACTTCAGTCTCTTTGAACGTTGGAAATTTGCAGTTTCGGACTATATATACACAATCCCCTACTTCTAAAAGACAAGTTACATTTAAGAGATACAAAAAAGTTGTCTTCATGTACAGAATATACAATACTGATTTTTATTACATATTTTAATTGTTAACCCTTAGAATTCTGCCGTCATCTGTACACATTTCAGAATGGCCATCTCTAAGTGTCACAGACATCTAAAGGCGTTCCCCGCCAAAACTACTTCTGCTAGCCGCCCATGTCTTTAGACGTTATGGAAATTCCTATGATACCTAAAGGCGTTTTCTGCCAAAAATACTGAATTTCCACTTTTTGTTTTTTGGAATAAAGGTATGATTGCCTATTGGATTCATGGATGTTGCTCCTCTAGTTTTTTTATATGGTTTTGCACATATTAGATATGCAAATAAGTTGATGCAGATTATTATGCAAATGTTGTTGAAAATCTAAGCATCTTGAAAATGGACCAATCCCATGGTTCCAAGATTGTATTAGCCTATTTGCATAGATTTTCATCATAATTACCATAATTCAGTATCAAATCTCAATTATTTGCTCTCAAAAACAATCCCTACAGACTAATGTGGATTATGGAACATGTAGAGCTTGTCAAAACATTCAGTCACCAGTGTGCCAAAATAGCTGGCACAGGCGAGTAGCTTTTTTTAAAAAAAATAGCTGGCAGTAGGCTCAACACACACCATACAATCTTGGTTGTTCAATCTTACCACTTTCATACAGTATAAGAGCTTATCCAATCAATCATTCAAGGTATTTACAATCTGTTGGCCCTTACACTACATAGATTTGGTAAATCTGTACAACCAAGATTGTATGGTGTGTGTTGAGCTTAACCCTCCTGGCGGTTTATTAAAATCCGCCAGGGGGCAGCAGAGCCGTTTTTATTTATTTATTTTTTTTTATATTATGTAGCGAGACAAGGTCGGAGGCGATCGGAGATCCCGTTCAAGGAACGGGATCTCCTGGAGGGCTTCCACCGTCACCATGGCGACGGGCGGGATGACATCACCGACGTCCTCGATGTCGTGATGTCAAAGGGGACTCCGATCCACCCCTCAGCGCTGCCTGGCACTGATTGGCAAAGTGCTAGCTGCGTGTAGCAAAAAAAAAAAATTATGCAAATCGGCCCAGCGGGGCATGAGCGGTGCCTTCCGGCGGCATAAGGGCTTAAGGGTTCAAGGGCTGGTTCACACTATGAGCGATTGGGCTCAGTTTGGCGATCGGCAAAGCGCTACAGCAGTCACCATATGAGGGTGTTCTCACTGCAGTGTTTCGATTTTGACACATTGACAAATAAAAATGTGCTGCCTGTACATTTTTAGACCAATTTTCTTAAAGGAATGTGCTAAAACACACATTCCTTTAAAAATTCCTCTGAAAATTGCTTTGCAAAATCACAATTGCTAAGCGCTTACGTTTTATAGTGTGAATGAGGCCTTAATGTTACAGTACAGTATTGCATAAACTATATTATATTATAATTAGCCCTCTAAACGCACATTCAATACAATCAAAAACATTTTAATACTGTATGCTCAAATTCAGAGTTGTCTGAAAGTAAATTATTTATCCACGTTTCTCCATGTTTGACATAGGATTCAACTTACAAATTAACTTAAAAGCAACCTACCGGAAAGGAACCTATATTTTGGTTCCTTTCCGGTAGGGCTGGCTTTCCTGACTGAATGACTGACTGGACGGCTGCCATTTAAACTGATCATATCATTTAGTAATACTCTGTAGTCACTGTGCTGAAAAATGCCTCCATTTGTACATACACATACCACAACCTTGTTTTGATAAATATATCTTGGCTATTTTAATTGTGGTTATGTAACTACCATTATTAGTGCTGTTTAGCTGTTTTACATATTTACAAGTACACAAGCAGTAGAAGACCCTCAGATGGACCAGTCTTACCTGTGCTTTTTGATGCCATTGGAGGTGGCTTCTGCACTGCTAAGTTTCTTCTCAGACATGCTGTCCTGGTTACAGAGGGTTCTATCCAAACTCTCTTCTGTAGAAGAATTTCCAACTGTCTCAAATCCACTCAAGGAATGATCAGACTCTGAATCTAAAAGGAGCACAATTGTGTTAATGACATACACACTCCCATCCTCACCACAACAACTGAAAACTTCTCACATTCGCTGAGCACTGAAATCCGAGGAGGATACTTTGTTCCGTTGACAAGCTCCATCCAGTAACAAATGCATCTCTCGTTGGATCTTCACAAGCAACGCAAGAAAACAAAGGAATCCTGAGCCTTAATTTGTTCATGGTTGCAGGTCAATATACAGGGATGCAGAAGCAATACATGGCAACTGGCAGCTGTAAATTCTACTGATGAAAAATGTTGATGGACTGCATTTATACATCAGAGGAAATAGAGTTACCACCTGAGGCATTAGCAGGGCTGCTCTGAGGGATGCATGTTTAGCAGAAAAAAAGCATAGGCTCTGTGCTGCTCACACACAGAAAAACATACTTAGGAGGTTACAAGCATTCACTAACTACAAAACTAGTATAAAAATATGCTATAGGGCCCTGTCCCTTTATGAACACTGCAGCATTTCGCAAAGGAAACATTAATTCACTTACAGTATAGAATCAGAATATGCTTTATTTGCCAAGTGCAACCAAATTCGCACCCAGAATTATTTACAGTACACAAGGCAAGGCTAATAGTGCAGTTAACAGACGTAACAACAGCATTTAGACAGAGGGTGCTAACAGCAGAGGGTACTTGGAGGCGGGAATGGAAAAACTATGGAATTATGCATGAGAGGGTGCTAGAGTTCAGGAGAAGGACCAGTTGAGGGAAGAAGTTCCTGTGCCTGGTGGTTCTGAGGCAGCGGCTGGAGGGGAGGCGGTTGAAGTAAGGCCTGGCGGGGTGGGATCATTCAGTATCTAGTTTGCCCTGACCTTAATCGGGTGGTGTGTAGAGTGTCACAGGTTCATTAGCAACATGCAGGAGGCTTATTTAGTAAACCTGAGGAGACCTTGGGCCTAACACTACTACTGCCTATAGAGCGTGTCCTCTGATGCCAGGAGAAAAGTGCAATATTAATGTTCTGTGTCTGTGTGAGAGAACACTGGAGAATATCAGTGATGAAGCAAACCTTAACTTTATTTTTTATAAATGCTGACAATAGATTGCAGCCTTTACTTGGCTGATATAAAAACATAGTTGGTCAGCTGAAAGGATAGTAAATTAGAAGTTCTGCGACTGACTTGCAGGGTCAAAGAACAAAGCGTTTTGCCACCCTCTATCATCTATAGGGTTCTATAGACAGGTTTACATTTATGGGTCAGTGTGGTTGAAAGAATTTTAAAAAAAAGTCCAACATTCGGCATTCAGGTAGCAACAACCTCAACAGCATATGTGCTTTTAGGCAATGGTGGTATTACCACAGTTTTCCACAGTGAACTAGCATAGAGTACACTGCAGAGGTGCGGTAATAAGGGTGGCTAAATGCCTTCTTTAGCCAACTTAAAACTACTGACAGCTGGCTTGGAAATGCCTGAGAAAAAAATACCTTTTATATGGTTTTCCAGGCATTGGCAAAATAACCTGCATAACAGAGGCATCATAGGAAGGAATCGGGAAAAAGAGACCAAGAGCCAATGAAGGTGTAGTATTTTGTGTAAGGAAATCGTATAGATTAATACTCACAAATAAAGTCACCAAATCGTCAACTGGTTTTCACGCAGTTGGAGAGAATAAACGCTGCTATGGTAAAAGTCACTCTCTGTGGCATGGGTACAGGGTACAACCCTCCACCAAGGGTGGACAAAAATCTGAACTCAATGGGCTCTTTTAAGGGCTGGTCGGTAAAATCGTTTTGGTAGGTAAAATACCTCATTCGGTATTTTACACTTTTTTTTTCCAAATTTACTAAATATTGTCCACATGGAGCAGAAGTTCAGTAATTTAACGAACAAACATGCCTCAATTTCATTAAGCCCTGCTTGGTAAGTGTCACTTACCAGCCGTGTAGCAGGTCAGCAGTGAGGGAGGGAGCTGCATGTATGACTTGAGGTTTTCCTTCCAGTGAGTCTCTGACATCACTTTAGATGTGCTGCAGCCACCAGCAGGAGCTCTTCTGTATGCCAGAATACAGATTTTCACATCTAAAGGGATGCAGAAAAGCCCCCAAAAATGTCACCTTCCTCTGCTCTGATACAGTGAAATATCCATGGGAATGCCTGTCACATTAAATCAGCTGAGAAGCAGGGCTCTCCCTTTTGGCTGCCTGGCTCTCCATAAGGCTGTTTGTCAAGTTACCGCACAGAGAGCATGGAAAAGTAAGTTGCTGGCGAAAAATATCAAACACTTTTGCCCAATTTACCAAAAGGGTAAATTGCAATTTCTTGACATTTCCTGAGGTCGGTACTTTACCTCACTAGTCGGTAACTCTAATTTTCAGTGCGGTAATAGGTTTAGTGAATTGTAATCTGGGAAGGTGATTAGTAAAATCAGCCGTTTTCAGCCTTACCAAACATGGTATTGCTTTTGTGAATAGAGCCCAATGTATTTTATGCTCTGCAGGCACGCTGGCACTGGTACATAACGTGCTGGTTAAAAAGGGGCAGTGGCGGACTTGCCTGCAAAAAGTTCTGACACAATAGGCAAAGAGTATTTTATGCTCACACAGAGCCCTCCCTCTTCCAATGCCTAACCCTAACCTCCCCCTTTGACACCTAACCCTAATTAACCCCCCCCCCCCCCAGGCGGTGCACAGACAAATTTCCTGCACCCCACAGTTATGAATCAAAGACAAGTCAAAATTTAGGGGCTTCACTTCTATTTGAGGTTCTATTATACTCTTATTAAAAGGTAATTTTCTCTATTTACTTAGTACAGCTGTCCCCCTGGGGGACCCAGGAGTGATCACAGCCGATCGCTGTAATTTGCTGACGGGGGGTGGGAGGAAGAGTGGGGAAAATATGTGCTGAGTTGTGTGGCCCTGCAGCGAGGCTTTAAAGCTGCAGTGGCCTATTTTGTGAAAAATGGCCAGGTCCTTGGGGGGGGGGGGGGGGGGGGGGGGTGTTTAAGCCTGTGGTCCTTAAGTGGTTAAGGGGAACCGGAAGTGAGAGGGATATGGATATGGAGGCTGCTATATTTATTTCCTTTTAAACAATGCCAGTTGCCTGGCAGTCTTGCAGACCTCTTTGACTAACGTAGTGTCTGAATCACACACCTGAAACAAGCATGCAGCTAATCCCGTCAGAAACCTCTGATCTGCATGCTTGTGCAGGGTGTATGGCTAGAAGTATTGGCGATGGATGATCAGCAGTACAGCCAGGCAGCTGGTCATTTCTTTATCCTCTCACTTCAGGTGTACCCCTGCCAAACATGATGTAACACTGCTATTTTGGGTTTCAGATTTATGGTGTATCAGGTTCCTGTGAACATGAAAAACTGCATGATCCATAGGTCAAAAAAACAAGATGTTCTAAATAAATATGCAAGTTTTCACGTTCTCTGTAAAAAACAAACGGATCTGTACTCAGGTACTTGGTTGGAAATCCCCTGAGTCACCTTTTCCTCTTCTCCCTTTCTCTTTGAAGTCTTTGAACTCCATTCTCACGATTTTCTTCTGTCTTCTCTTTTCTTCCTTCTATTTATAATCCTCCATAGTTTGGTCACCCTTTGTTATATCTGGCCTGGTGAGAGCAGGTCTTGGGGATCGCTGGTATGTTAGTACGGGTCTTGCCCGTGCTCAGCGTAATCCTCATAGAAGGTTAGTTTTTTATATAAGTTTTGTTGGTGAATTTGCTGGCACTCTAAAGTGTATTGTATGCAATTGTACTTTGTTATTGGTATGACTTATGTCTTTTGTCTTTGACCAAACAATTGTATATCGATACATTTTTCTTTTATTTGGAAAAAAAAGATTTTAAATATAAAAAAACAAACAAACAAACAAAAAAAAAAAACAGCCTTTTCACTTGGACCTTTTAAGTTGTTACTGCAATGGATGAAGACATAGACCAACAGAGAAACTGGGGAATTCAGTTCACCTTGCATACCACAAATCCAGGTCAAAACAATCAGTAATGTAGATGCAGATCACAAAAAGTTGGCAACCACCCTACTCTACCTTGTTCTAGGGCCACAGAACATGCAACCGTGCAACCAGCCAGAAGTAGCAGGAAGTGAATGATCACTGGATAGATAACTTCAACCCACAGACACACAGAACACTGCTGTTATAAAATGGTTCCCAGAAGTTAAAAGGGACTACAAAAACTCACAGGTTCTACTACAGAAGCAACTGTATCCTCCCCCAGTTGTCAAAAGCCCCTATAAGCAGTCATGGGAGTTTACCAACAGTAAATTGAGCCAAACCTGCAGTGACATGAGCAACCCCCTCCACAAGTCTTAGTAGACCGCTCAAGGAGGCACATACAATGCCCCGATCTGTGACATAGGTCTCAGAACACCCTAGCAATCAGGGAGAACTGGAAACTCAGGGCACAGTACAAGAAGCACTGAAAATTTAGGACACACAGTGGGGGCACCAGAAAGCTGGTACACATTTTACAGGAACCAGAAAAAAGGCACATTTTGGCAGCAAGAAAGCAGAGACACATTACTGTAGATCTTTGGCATGCTATACTTGGCAAAATTATAGAGAAGTATGGTCAAAACAAATACTCAAAACTGGTCCATTACTTAATAAATCCAGATCCATAACTCAGTTTATAAATCTGTAACCTTAATTTGTACAATTAAATCATTTAAAATGAATCAAGTGTAATTTGACTTCTTAAATCAGAAGGTATTTGTGATAATTCCGCTTTAAAAAAAAAACCCTAAATGACAGGTAATGCAGTATTTATACTTACCTGGGGCTTCCTCCAGGCCCATGTGGCCAGTGTACACCCTCGCCATCCTCCACCCCGGCTACTTCGTTCTCTTGTAGTCCTCTCCGCTATTTCAGCCAGTCAAGTACTTCTGCACAAGCACGGCCCAGCAGCGCATTCTCTGCCTGCACAGCACAACAGAGCAGGCGCAGAATGCTCCCAGCCGTGTGGGCATGTGCGTAGCCAGGCATGCGCAGAGGAGCATGACTGGCCTCGACATGCTGAATTAGGGAGGTGACCACAGGAGAACGGAGGAGCTGGGAAGGACTGCGAGGGAGCCCATGGACCACATCGGGCTGGAAGAAGCCACAGGTAAGTATAACTATTGCAGTACCTGCCCTCTCAGGTACACTTTGTGAACAACTGTGGTTTCCCAAGATGCATTGTTAATGAATATGCAAATGATCTCTTTGTCCCTGAAGACAGGCTCACTCCAGAACCACTGGTGTAGAGCAATCTTATACATTTTACTAAGCCTCATCAGCCCAATATGCACGCAGCCTGTTTTGGACATTCTGGTCCTCATGATTAAAATTAATTAAAAGTCAAGAGTCATAGACAGTTACACAGATGAGATAAGGATGTCAGGCTTTTATAGATCTGACTTCGCATATATGACAGAATCTCAGCTCACATGAGCAGGTTGTCAGCTGCGCTCTTCTGTAACACAGCCTGACCAAACCAGGGAGGTTCTACAACAAAGAGTTTGAATGAAGGCAATACAGAACAAGCCTACCTGAGACGGCATCATAGAATTCATCTTCGCTGAATATACTGTGGTGTGGAGGTGTTCCTTTAACCAGAGAGCGCTCTAATTCGTGGTGTTCAGTAGCCAATGTCTGTAACGCCTCTGATAAGATCTTATTTTTCTCTTGCTCGTGTTCTAGTTTCAGATTTCTCACCTAAAATGGAGAGAGAACATTCCTGTGTCAGTTTTCTACCTGTAAGGTAAATGAAGGTGACAGATGGTAATAAGAGAAATTTTGTGGGGGAAAAAAAAAAGGAAAACTGCTTGAGCTAGCAGAAAATGTTCTAAGGCTGATAGAGTCATCATTTAGAAGGAATTAAATGTTCCAGTTTATGCAAGCAAGGACGGCTCTTACACAAGTACAAATAAAGGTGAACTCCTGCGCTGTGCTCAGAATGCATGTAGACGTGTGTTGTCAGAACATTAGCGAGTCTGCTGTTCCTGTATATTGCACAGGGATACGCATTTCTGAAATCCCATCAGTAATGCAAGTGCTCTCAGGCCCTTAGTACTATGTATGCAAATACATAATAATAATTTGTTTTTAAATGCCTAAGGCCAGGTTATTTACCAACTGCATCAGCAGCTGTGTAGTGAAAATACACACGTCAGATCTGCCTATACAGCCTGTGTCCTGACATGTACTGGTGGCTGATCTGTAACTAAACTCACCTGCAGTCCACATTGCAGCCCTTGTGAAAGGCATGCCCACATTGTTAAACCCTGCCACACTTCTTGCCCTTCAGCTGCACTAAGTGGTTATTTTATAAACACCATTGCATGTGAGTAAAATAAATGTGGCTATATATTGTTTTACAAAATGTTAATGTTTCCATACACAAGCAAAAACACACAAGTTTTAATAGAAAAAGTGCTTCCAAAATAATGTAATCCAACATTTATGCAGAAATTTGTATGGTTTTGAAACAAAATGATACATTTGTAGAGAACATTTTATAGATTTCCCAGGAAATGCCTTAAAGGGTACCTAAAGTGAATAAAAAGGTGCCAATTTAACTTACCTGGGGCTTCTTCTAGCCACCTAAAGTTCCTCATTGTCATTCTGCACTGCTCCATTCAGCAGCATTGCCCTTCTGAAACTGGACGACTAGGCCAGTCGCAGGCTACTGAGCTGTGTGTGGTCCTGGGATTGTTTTCCCTTGGCTGGAAGCATTCTTCAAATGCACAATTCCATTTTTTATAAACTTCACAAGCGCAGAATGCTCCCGGCCACCGGAGCGCAATCAGGAAGCCGCGCATGCAGCTGTCAGTTAGCCACTGCCGCTTATTGGACTAGTGCAGAATGATGGCAGAGGGACCCGAAGGACTGTAGGGGGCTTGAAGATGCCCCAAGTAAGTTGAACTGGACACTTTTATTCTGCTTTAGGTTCCCTTTAAAGTGAAACAGAGTTTCCATTTCCACTCTGCTCTATCCACAGCATGATAACCTTCATGGATAAAAAAAAAAATCATTACAATTTATGAAGCAAAAAAAAAAAAACTTTCTGTACCCTTGTTAGCCAACTGAATGATGTAGGTAGAAATACAAAGTTTTGTAAAAGTAATACCTTTTAATGGCTGATAAAGTTAAATTATGCAAGCTTTCTGGGATCTTCAGAAATATTTCCTGATGTTAGCTGTAGTAAAACACTGTATAAAGGTAAATGGTAAACATGAAGTTGACAGTTGTACTGGTTACTATTGAGCAGTTAGGTGTAAGGTGTTCAGTAGATTGGAGCCAGCGAGCTCATGCAAGTATATATGAAGTCCAGCAGGCAGAAGACAACGAAGTGAAGTCAATGTTAAATAAGGGATCATGAAACTCATTCCACATTTTAAACTTTCTGTTAACCTCTTAAAGGACCAAGCCACACAAACTTTAAAATTTTACATACATGTAAACATACAAATAAGAGGTACGTTTCTTCCAGAGTAAAATGAGCCATAAATTACTTTTCTCCTATGTTGCTGTCACTTGCAGCAAGTAGTAGAAATCTGACAGAACCAACAGATTTTGAACTAGCCCATCTGCTCATCGGGGTGAGGGTTCTCAGGGTTGTCTTTATTTTTAAAACCACTTAGTGAATGGCAGTTGCTCCGTCCAACTGCCAAAAAAGTGTGCAGCAAGCAGGGAGGCTGGCCAGCATCTTTGTATAAATATTTTTCAGGGAATGTCTTTATAAAGAATAAAGGCCATCCTGAGAATCCCCTATGGAGAGATGGACTAGCCCCAAATCGGTAAGATTTCTAATACATACTGTACTGTATTGTGACAGCAATATAGGAGAAAAGAAATGTATGGCTCATTTTACTCTGGAAGAAATAAACGTCTTATTCTTACGTGTTTTGAATTAACATTTTCGCGACAGTTTCTCCTTAGGTACCAGCGGTCTCTGCCCCCTTAAGGACCAGAGACCGCTGGTACAAGAAACAGCGGAATAATGATGAATCACCCCACATACCTGCCGCAATCGCCGTCCACGCCGCATGCCAGGAACCTCAGCCCCCCACTCTGCCATCTCTATGACAGCAGAGTTCCTGTGAGCCGGTTAGGAGCCACTTGCATTGGCTCCTGACCCTGCCTATCAATGTAAGCCAATGGGAACTGCTTACATTGATAGACAGGATGAGGAGCCAATGAAATCGGCTCCTGACCCGCTCACAGGGCTCTGCCATTATAGAGACATCAGAGCGAGTGAGCTGCGGCAGGGAGACAGCGGCAAGATCATTGGGAGCGACAAAAGCAGCAAGAAGGTGCAGCATCGGTGTATTGAAATCTATGCCCTGGCAGCCAGATAGCCATCAAAACGGCACAGATTTCAATTAGTGCGCCCAGTTCATTACTTGTAATCACAGACATGTTGTATATCTTGCCTGGTGTGTTTGTGGATGGCTGGCAATATGTGGGGAGGACCACCAGGACATTGAAAGAGAGGATGGGGGAGCACAATAGAAATATTGCTAAAGGATACCCTAATCACAGTCTGCCAGCTCACTTTCGAGCTGGCAGACTGTCGTTCTGTGCAATCAAAAAAATGATGCCTGTCTGGTGAGGATGTAACATGACCCGGAAGGTCTTGCAGGAAGAGACCAAATGGATTTAGGATCTGGGCACACTGAGGCCGGGAGGCTTAAATATACATGTGGATATTGTTTGCTTTTTGGGCAACTATCACATCAGTATACCAGTCACAATGCTGATTATCTATCTATCTATCTATCTATCTATCTATCTATCTATCTATCTATCTATCTATCATACTGCCTAAAGGGGTCCCTGTCACTCACTGCCTAAAGGGCTCCCTGTCACTCACTACCTAAAGGGCTCCCTGTCACTCACTACCTAAAGGGCTCCCTGTCACTCACTACCTAAAGGCCTCCCTGTCACTCACTACCAAAAGGCCTCCCTGTCACTCACTACCAAAAGGCCTCCCTGTCACTCACTACCTAAAGGCCTCCCTGTCACTCACTACCTAAAGGCCTCCCTGTCACTCACTACCTAAAGGGCTCCCTGTCACTCACTGCCTAAAGGGCTCCCTGTCACTCACTGCCTAAAGGGCTCCCTGTCACTCACTGCCTAAAGGGCTCCCTGTCACTGCCTAAAGGGTTCCCTGTCACTCACTGCCTAAAGGGGGTCCAGGCTGGCTACATATACTGGGGACACTGGCTGTTTGTCATTATGTGCATTTGCTGGTGAAAAGCTGTCTCTTATTATGTGCATTTACTGGTGAAAAGTGGTTTCTTATGTGCATTTACTGGTGAAAAGCTGACTCTTATTATGTGCATTTACTGGTGAAAAGCTGTCTCTTATGTGCATTTACTGGGGAAAGGATGTCTGCCATTACGTGCATTTACTGGTGAAACGCTGTCTCTTATGTGCATTTAGTGGAGAAATTTTGTCATTAAAAATAATCTTTTGTCAGTAAATTTATAGGCATTATAGTCAGTAAAAAATAAACGTGAAAGGTTGGCAACACTGGCAGGCTGCGCGGCGCAACGGGAAAGATACAAGCAGCACACCTCACGCTTGGGCTTGGCGGGGGGAGGAGCCGACGACAGCGAGCAAGAGTAGGGTGGCCGCAGGCAGCCATAAATACGCAGTGTGTGACTGCGTCGCACTCGCAGAGCCTCTCAACCTGAGTCAGTCCAGAGACTAGCAGACTCGCAGGCAGCCAAAGCCAGCCAGGGGCAAGCCCATGGAAGAGGGGTAGGAATGGGGTATCACATACATGCGTAAAGAGGTGGAAGGTGTGGGTGTGATTAGGCAGGACATGGGTGTGGTTATGTGGTTAGGCGCGGTTAATTTAACCACTCCCTTAGGCGCCAGAGAAAATCTTGCACCCAGGTGCCAGGCACCCCAGGCTCACCCCTGTGGGGCAGTATCAATCCCATGTCAGGGAGGGTGCTGCATCATAGGTGAGGCATATGAGGGGAACGCATGATTTTGTATACTGGGGATGGCATATATATATTGCCCATTTGATAATGCATAAATCTGCTTTTTAGTATAGATGTGATGTTTTAAAATAATGAATGTGCAACAAAAAGTTTACTACTGAGCTCTCTCCGCTATTGGCAGGCTACTGACCACGGAGAGGGACAAGGGTGGAGACTGGGAGTGGCAGCTAGGATGACAGTCTTGCCCTGTGATAGGCTCCTTCTCCCTGATGAGTCACATGGTGACAAAACATGTCTGGCGGAGCCTAAACACGGACGCAAGACTGAGCACGCCAAGCTCCTGGCGTCCCACGTGAGCAGTATCCGACGGAGGTGCGCACTTCGGCAGTACAGCGTGTGGAACCACTAGGCAAAGCCTGCCCATATCCAGAGAGACGGGGGAGAGTCCATTACAAAAAAAAAAAAATCTAACTCAATCTTAAAATGAGAGTGCAATATGGATTTTATAAGCAATACATTTAAGGGCTGGTGCACACCAACCGTGGCTCTGAGCGTTTTAAAAACTATTGCAGTTTGAACTGCTTGGCTAATGTATTTCAATGGGATGGTGCACACCAGATCGATTCTTTCCAAACTCGGGTCCTGCAGCATTTTTGTGGTTTTCTGAGGTGATTCTGCCTCAATGTTAAGTATAGGAAAGTGGAAAATTGCTCTGAGAATTACAAGATCAGAGCAATTTTCCAAGCGTTTTTGTTACAGAAGCTGTTCAGTTACAGCTCTACTGTAACAAAAAATAAAATATGCTACACCAAAATGCTCCAAAAACCGCTAGGCTTGTGTAGAAATTCTCTCTGCACATACCTAGAATCACTCTGAAAAAACACTAGCGTTTGCGGATACGCTAGTGGTTTTTGGTGTGCACTGGCCCTAAAGCCCAATCTACACGATATGATTCTTTGTACGATTCTATTACGATTCTATTTACGATCCGATTAAATCTGACATGTCCGATCGGTATTCGATTCAATTCGATTTGCCATGGTTTTGCAATGGCAAATCAAATTGAATCGAATCCCGATCGGACATGTCGGATTTAATCGGACCGTAAATAGAATCGTAATCGAATCGTACAAAGAATCGTATCGTGTAGATTGGGTTTTAGACGGTTTTACACTATGTTGAGCATTTTTATTGAGGATGTGATGCATTGTGCTTAATGAGGATTACACGGTGAAGACATCAGGAAGCTGCCAGGGAGGTGGGGGATGACCCAATAACGGTCCCAATGCTGCATCTGACGCGCCAGTGGGTCTCAGTGGACGGGGAGTCCCATTTTAACCACACAAGGACCACAGTCTTTTCGCCCCTTAAGGACCAGAGCCTTTTTTTCCATTTAGACCACTGCAGCTTTCACGGTTTATTGCTCGGTCATACAACCTACCACCTAAATGAATTTTGGCTCCTTTTCTTGTCCCTAATACAGCTTTTTTTTGGTGCTTTTTGATTGCTGCTGTGATTTTTAGTTTTTATTATAGTCATCAAAAAAGACATGAATTTTGTAAAAAAAAGGATTTTTTTTTTAACTTTCTGTGCTGACATTTTTCAAATAAAGTAAAATTTCTATATACATTTTTGTCCAAATTTATTCTGCTACATGTCTTTGATAAAAAAAAATCCAATAAGTGTATATTTATTGGTTTGGGTAAAGGTTCTAGCGTTTACAAACTATGGTGCCAAAAGTGAATTTTCCCATTTTGAAGCATCTCTGACTTTTCTGAACACCTGTCAGGTTTCATGAGGTGTTAAAATTCCAGGATAGTATAAATACCCCCCAAATTACCCCATTTTGGAAAGAAGACATCCCAAAGTATTCACTAAGAGCCATGGTGAGTTCAAAGAAGATTTTTTTTGTCACAAGTTAGTGGAAAATGACACTTTGTGACAAAAAAAAAAAGTTTCCATTTCTGCTAACTTGTGACTAAAAAAAAAAAAAAAATGAAATCTGCCATGGACTCACCATGCCCCTCTCTGAATACTTCAGGGTGTCTGCTTTCCAAAATGGGGTAATTTGTGGGGTGTTTACTGTCCTGGCATTTTGGGGGCGCTAAATTGTAAGCACCCCTGTAAAGCCTAAAGGTGCTCATAGGACGTTCGGCCCCTTAGCGCACCTAGGCTGCAAAAAGGGGTCAGACGTGGTATCGCCGTTCTCAGGAGAAGTAGTATAATGTGTTTTGGGGTGTATTTTTTTTTTACACACAATTGTCCATTTACAGAGAGATTTCTCCCACCCAGCATGGGTATGTGTAAAAATACACCGCTAAACATATTATACTACGTCTCCTGAGTACGGCAATACCACATGTGTAACACTTTTTTGCATCCTAGGTGCGCTAAGGGGCCCAACGTCCTATGAGTACTTTTATGATTTTACAGGTCATTTTGAGACATTTGATTTCAAGACTACTCCTCATGATTTAGGGCCCCTAAAATGTCAGGGCAGTATAGGAACCCCACAAATGACCCCATTTTAGAAAGAGGACACCCCAAGGTATTCCATTAGGAGTATGGTGAGTTCATAGAAGATTTTATTTTTTGTCACAAATTAGCGTAAATTGATTTTTATTGTTTTTTTTTTCACAAAGTGTCATTTTCTGCTAACTTGTGACAAAAATAAAATCTTCTATATACTCACCATAATCCTAATGAAATACCTTGGGGTGTCTCCTTTCTAAAATGGGGTCATTTGTGGGGTTCCTATACTGCCCTGGCATTTTAGGGGCCCTAAACCCTCAGGAGTAGTCTTGAAATCAAAGGTCTCAATATGACCTGCAAAATCATAAAAGTACTCATAGGACATTGAGCCCCTTAGCGCACCTAGGCTGCAAAAAAGTGTCACACATGAGGTATCGCCGTACTCAAGAGAAGTAGTATAATGTGTTTTGGGGTGTATTTTTACACCTACCCATGCTGGGTGGGAGAAATATCTCTGTAAATGGACAATTGTCTAAAAAAAAATAAAAAAAAAAAAATTGTCATTTACAGAGATTTCTCCTACACAGCATGGGTATGTGTGAAAATACACCCCAAAACACATTATACTATTTCTCCCGAGTATGGCGATACCACGTGTGACACTTTTTTGCAGCCTTGGTGCGCTAAGGGGCCCAATGTCCTATTCACAGGTCATTTTGAGGCATTTGGTTTCTAGACTACTCACGGTTTAGGGCCCCTAAAATGCCAGGGCAGTATAGGAACCCCACAAGTGACCCCATTTTAGAAAGAAGACACCCCAAGGTATTCCGTTAGGTGTATGGTGAGTTCATAGAAGATTTTATTTTTTTGACACACGTTAGCGTAAATTGATTTTTATTGTTTTTTTTTTCCCCACAGTGTCATTTTCCACTAACTTGTGACAAAAAAATTAAATCTTCTATGAACTCATCATACACCTAACGGAATATCTTGGGGTGTCTTCTTTCTAAAATGGGGTCACTTGGCAGGGTTTTCGTTCGATCCACATGTGTCAAGAAGTATGCATCACGTATGCATCAAGAGACGCATAACGCAGATCAATGTAACGTCCAACTTCAAAGCTAACATGCGTTGCGTTAGGGGCACGTTATGCGACCTTAACGTCGCATTGGTGTGAAAGAGCCCTAAAGGCTAAGGCTATACACCCATCTCCAAGCAGCTTGATGTCTTTGTGACAGTAACTGCAAAGATTAGTAAGTTTAATGAGAAAGACAGAAAAAAAAGCTAAGGACAACTTCCAAAGAGATGGAAGCTGAGAACCAAGATCAAGGTCCACAGATGCTCGATAGCACTATCCTTGGCTGTTTTTATATTTATCTGTCATGGTAGTGGCTGCAGTTCCTCTCTGTGGCCCAGTGCACACCAAAACCGCTAGCAAATCCGCAATACGCTAGCGGTTTTGGGAGCTGATTTTAGAGCGATTATAGGTATGTTTAGAGAGGTTTTCTAAACATACCTAGCTTTTTTGGGTGCGTTTTTGTGTAGCAGATTACACATATTGTTACAGTAAAAGCTGTTACTGAACAGCTTCTGTAACAAAAACGCCTGGCAAACCGCTCTGAAATAGCGTTTTTCAGAGCGGTTTGCGTTTTTCCTATACTTGACATTTAGGCAGAAACGCTTCTGCAAACCGCAAGCATGCAGCAGGAGGCACGTTTGCAGTTTGCTACAAACCTCAAACCGCCGGTTTGCACCATCCCATTGAAATACATTAGCCTAGCGTATTTACATGCGGATGCGGCTGGCGGATTGCACCTAAAACCGCTTGGTGTGCACTGGACCTGTGTGAACATATCCACCAGCACTTTCAAGTTATGGCGGGAGTGCAAGCCATGCAGGCTTAGTGCAACTTCTACTGTCTCTGCATGGGCAGCATAGCTGAGAGGAAGGTTCTGAGGGGAGGGCACCTAAAGGACATGAGGCCTGGAGGAATTGCCCCTCCCTTTCTAATTCTGGTACTGTATTGAAGCTACTTTTTTTCCCTTTGAAAACATCTCTGCAATGCAGTTTATATAAATACCTTAACTATTGATACACATTTGATAAGGCTTCTGCCTTCCTTTGTGAGACTGTAGACACACATACAAAAAACGCCTGAGCAGTCACTATGAGTAATGGCCTTGTCCTCTGCACAGCATAAGAACATTGCTTGCTTATAGAAGACTTTTCTTTACATTTAGTCATGGATGGTAAACCCATCTACAGAGTAAAACACAATTATGAAGCATAAATATACTTCTACCAAAGGGAACAAAGATAGGTTAATGGAAGAGAGATGAGAGCCTCATGTATATTTCATACATTTACAGTAGTTGTACATCCTGGATCTTATTTCATCCTGTGTATTATAGAGGAACAGATGTTTTCCAACTGGAAATACTAGGCATAACACAAAGTTCCCTTTTCACACAAAACAATGACTGACAGGAACTAAGAACTATTAAGAGATTTTAAGCAGGTAAAATAATAGATCACAGGAGAGTTGTGAATAGGTCAGTAGTACCAAAGCTGACCTATCACCTACATTCTGAATCTGCATGTACAAAATTGCATTCATAGCACTTTGAATCTAATCTGCCAAAGCTGACTGCAAATTGCAGCGAATGCTGTGTGAGACCCATTATTATTATTTATTTATTTATATAGCGCCAACATATTCCGCAGCGCTTTACAAAGCACCATAAGACGACAAGGGGAACATAGATATAATAACAAATTGTAAAACAGGGTTCCAAGCAGCACAAATATTGTGACAAAAACAGTAAACATTAGGAGGAGGACCCTGCCCTTGCGAGCTTACAATCTAGTGGGTAGTGGGGGACACATTAGGTAAGGGGGTGGAGGATGGATGAGGCAGTGACCCTTTGCCTCTGATTACATTGTGTCAAATAAGTAAATAAGGGCTATAGAATGTTATAAGCTTGTCTGAAAAGGTGTGTTTTAAGAGTGCGTTTGAAGATGTCCAGGTTTGGAGCATGACATACAGGCTGTGGAAGAGAGTTCCAGAAAAGAGATGATGCTCGTGTAAAGTCTTGGATGCGAGCATGAGAGGAGGTGATCAGCTTAGAGGCCAGGAGAATTTCTTGGGAGGAGCAGAGGTTGCGGGAGGGACAAGATCTTGAGATTAGTGATGAGATGTATGGAGGGCACAACTCATGGAGGGCTTTGTATGTTAGAGTCAGGAGTTTGAACTGTATCCTCTGGGTAAGAGGTAACCAGTGGAGAGAACGGCACAGTGGGGCTGCATCGGAAGAGCGTGTGGAGAGGTGAATGAGGCGGGCCGCTGAATTTAGAAGGGATTGGAGAGGTGCTAGCCTTTTTTGTGGTAGCCCACAGAGCAGGGTGTTGCAGTAGTCTAGGCGGGAGATGATTAAGGCATGTACAAGCATCTTGGTGGCCTCTTGTGTGAGGAAGGGACGGATACGGAATATATTTTTGAGCTGGAAATAGCAGGTGGTGGTTAATGAGGCAATGTGAGGTTTAAAGGAGAGCTCTGAGTCGAGTATAACCCCCAAGCAGTGGGCCTTAATGGTTGAGGTTATAGGGGTGTTGTCTACCTTTATGGTTGCAATTGGTGGGGGTGTAGATAGCGATGGTGGAAAAAAAAAAAATCACAATTTCCGTTTTACTCATGTGGCGTTTAAGGAAGCGGGAGGACATAAATGCAGAAACGGCACGTAGACATTCGGGGACTCTAGATAGTAGTGATGACAGATCAGGAGCTGAGAGATAGATTTGGGTGTCAACCGCATAGAGGTGATACTGGAAACCAAAAAAGAGTTAATTAGTTGTCCCAGGCCATGAGTGTAGACTGAGAAAAGAAGTGGCCCAAGAACAGAGCCTTGGGGAACACCAACAGACAGTGGGCGTGAGGAGGAATTGGTGTTAGAGAAGGACTCAGTGTAAGAGCGTCCAGAGAGATAAGAGGAGATCCAGGAATGTGCTTGTCCCTTGATTCCTAAAGATGACAGTGTCTGCAGAAGCAGAGCATGATCAACCGTGTCAAAGGCGGTAACAGTAAATTCGGGCGCCTTAGGCTAGTGGACAAATCGGGCGCCGCCATTCACTCCTATAATAAATATCGTTTAATGGGCGCCCGATAGGAAAAAAGGGCGCCGGTGAAAAATAACGTTTTAAAAGCGGCGCCCAGAGACTTAATGTTTTATTACTGCTTCTCATGATTACACTTTATTTAATGATTTATACATTTTTAAATATTATTTTTAAACGAAAAACAGTACAATATTTTTTTTCACACATTATTTTTAAACGAAAAACAGTACATTTTTTTTTTTTTTTTTTTTTTTACAATATTTTTAAACGAAAAAAACAACAGGGGGGTCTTAGGTTTAGGCACCAACAGGGGGGGTCTTAGGTTTAGGCACCAACAGGGGGAGTTAGGTTTAGGCACCAAAAGGGGGGTCTTAGGTTTAGGCACCAACAGGGGGGTCTTAGGTTTAGGCACCAACAGGGGGGTCTTAGGTTTAGGCACCAACAGGGGGGTCTTAGGTTTAGGCACCAACAGGGGGGTCTAAGGTTTAGGCACCAACAGGGGGGGTCTAAGGTTTAGGCACCAACAGGGGGGTCTTAGGTTTAGGCACCAACAGGGGGGTCTTAGGTTTAGGCACCAACAGGGGGGTCTTAGGTTTAGGCACCAACAGGGGGGTCTTAGGTTTAGGCACCAACAGGGGGGTCTTAGGTTTAGGCACCAACAGGGGGGTCTTAGGTTTAGGCACTAACAGGGGGGTCTAGGGGTTAGGGGTAGGTACAGGGAGGGGTACTTAGGCACCAACAGGGGGGGTCTTAGGTTTAGGCATCAACAGGGGGGTCTAGGGGTTAGGGGTAGGTACAGGGAGGGTTACTTAGTAAAAAAAATTTTTAACGTTATTATATGTTTCAGTATTTAAACGAAAGATTAACGTTTTTACAATTGCCGATTTAATGCACATTATTTAATGATTTATAACTTTAAAAAACATTAATTTTAAACGAAATACAGTACAATACATTTTTAAACGTTATCCATGCTTATCGTTAAAAACCCGGCGCCCTTTTTTCCCAGCGCCCCTTTTTAACGTACGTGTCAAAGGCAGAGGAAAGGTCAAGGAGTATTAGAATGGAGAACTGGCCTTTGGATTTAGCTACCAGTAGGTCATTAGCAACTTTCGTGAGGACAGTTTCAGTGGAATGGTGTGTGCGGAATCCAGATTGAAAGGGGTCAAGTAAGGAGTTGGTAGAGAGAAAGGCAGACAATTCTGAATGGATGTGACGTTCCAGCAGTTTAGAAGCAAAGGGGAGGAGCGAGACAGGTCGGTAATTGGATAGAGAAGCTGGATCAAGAGAGGGTTTTTTGATAAGTGGTGTGATAATAGCTTGTTTGAATAAGGAAGGACCTTTTTAGGTGGTGATGCAGAAGGTGGTGATGCAGGAAGTGCAGGGTACCATGAAAGGGAGTACACGAAGAAAGATAAATGTGCATGCATGTATACATACCCCCTCCTCATCACAGGGGCATTGCACTGCTTCAACTGCAGGCAGCCAATGGCATTCACAGGAAAAAATGACATGCAGCTATGCAATACAATGCCCAACAAATGCATTCTGCAAACACTGCACATGTGTAAGATTTGGTGCTTGGAAATAAAGCAACTACCCCCCTCCCTCCCAGTATAAAGCACCTTTGTCCATTGTTGAGAACAAGGGACTCTTTTCCAATTTCGGTGCCCTAAGAGGGAGGTAGGCTAACAGTATGGGGGAACCTATGGAGAAATCCTGAAGCCCCCTTTAATAATATGGTATCCACGCCGCCCAGATATCCATCTGCACCAAGGTAAAAGCAGTCCTTCCCAAAACACAGACACTGTGCAAAAAAAAGAAAACAAAAAAAAAAAACATCAAAACATTTTTTTTATAAAAATCCTGCTGTCATGTTCAAGAATCACTTTTTATATTTTGAGTGTGCCATCCTGGGTGCTGTACCTCCTTTTGCCTACCTAACCTGAGCTTTGCAAATGAGGCAATTATTAACCATTTTCCTTTTCCAAGAAACAGCTTGTGTTATGCGAAGGGGTAGGTTATTAGTGTGCTTTATTTCACGGTTGAACTCGATTGATGCAGGTCTTTTCAACCCAAATAACTATGTAAACTGCACATACAGAGTCAGCGAGCATATGCAAGTGTATGCCAATTATCACAAGCAGGGCCAGATTTCTGGAAAGGCCACAAAGGCCCAAGCCTTGGGTGACTGCAGCCCATAGGGGCACCTGGACATGAAAAAGGAGTTGCTACATGTGAAAGAAGAGGCTGAAAACAGGGAAACTGATGCTAAAGGTGGCGGTTCGTGAAAGAGAGGAGCTGTATACATGAATGATATAAATGGAAGAGGGGGCAGCACATGCAATGGGAGGGTGGCTGCTGCACATGGAGGGGGAAGCATTACATACTTGGCCTAGTGGCACACAAAGTATAAATCTGGCCTTGCTCACCAGGTGGAACAAGCAGGGAGAATCCCTAAAACTAAAACATTATAAGTAACCAGATAATAAATGTATCAAAAAATTAAGAAGTGTGCTTAATTTTTTAGTATCATTTTTTAGTAAATGGCCTGTTATGGTTTCCTTTATTCCTATAACATTAGGAAGACATTCCACAATCTACAGTTATACACATGACTTCAAGCCTGCAAAGGGACACTTCATCCTCTAACAAAAGGACACATTCTATTCTCCTCACGTTGGTGTCAAAACGACAAAAACATTTTTTTGCATGAGGTAATTTTAATACTTAGCCTGAATGGAAAAAGCCAAATGAAATGATAACTACTGAATTGAAATACAGTAGCGCATAACTTCAGATCCATTATGGGGATTAGACCTAGGAAACAACGTAAAGGACAACTGTAACAAGTGGGATATGGAGGCTGCCATATTTATTGCCTTTTAGGCAATACCAGTTGCCTGGCTGTCCTGCTAATCCTTTGCCTCTAACATTTTTAGCCATAGCCCCTGAACAAGCATGCAGCAGATCAGGTGTTTCTGACATTATTGCCAGAACTGACAAGATTACCTGCATGCTTGTTTATGGTGTGATTTAGACACTACTACAGCCTAATAGATCAGGAAGGCTTCCAGGAAACTGGTATTGTTTAAAAGGAAATAAAATATGGCAGCCTGCATATCCCTCTCGTTACACTTTACAGTTATTTTACA